>NC_091997.1:35150209-35238662 GCF_044704955.1 Pristiophorus japonicus
AGAGGGAGAGAGAGAGCGAGGGAAAGAAGGAGAGAGAGTGCGAGAGAAAGAAGGAGAGAGAGAGCGAGGGAAAGGAGAGCGAGAGCGAGCAAAAGAGAGAGCGAGCGCAAGCGAGAGCGAGCGCAAGAAAGAGCGAGGGAAGAGAGAGAAAGAGCGAGGGAAAGAGAGAGAGAGAGAGAGAGCGAGAGCGAGCGAGAAAAAGAGAGAGAGCGAGGGAAAGAGAGAGAGAGAGAGAGAGAGAGCGAGAGCGAGCGAGGGAAATAGAGAGAGAGCGAGGGAAAGAGCGCGAGAGAGAGAGCGCGCGAGAGAGAAAGGGAGCGAGAGACAGCACGCGAGATAGAGAGAGAGAGAGAGAGAGAGCGAAAGAGAGAGTGAGCGAAAGCAATCACGAGAGAGAGCGAGAGAGTGAGCGAGAGAGCGCGTGAGAGAGAAAGAGAGCGAAGGAAAGAGAGAAAGCAAGAGAGAGAGAGAGCGAGAGCGAGCGAGGGAAAGAGAGAGCGAGAGAGAGAGCGAGGGAAAGAGAGAGAGAGCGAGGGAAAGAGCGCAAGAGAGAGAGAGAGAGCACGGGAAAGAGAAGAGAGCGAGGGAAAGAGCGCAAGAGAGAGAGAGAGAGCACGCGAGAGAGAGAGGGAGCGAGAGACAGCGCGCGAGATAGAGAGAGAGAGAGAGAGCGAAAGAGAGAGTGAGCGAAAGCAATCACGAGAGCGAGAGCGAGAGCGCTAGCGAGAGAGAGAGCGAGAGAGCGCATGAGAGAGAAAGAGAGCGAGGGAAAGAGAGAGCGAGGGAAAGAGAGCAAGCGAGAAAGCAAGAGAGAGAGCGAGCGAGGGAAAGAGAGAGAGTGAGCGAGATAGAGAGCGAGAGTGAGCGCAAGAGAGAGTGAGCGCAAGAGAGAGTGAGGGAGAGAGGGAGAGAAAGAGCGAGGGAAAGAGAGAGAGAGCGCGAGGAAAAGAGCGAGAGAGAGCGAAAGAGAGAGTGAGAGAGCCAGAGCGAGCGCAAGAGGGCGAGCGCAAGAAAGAGCGAGGGACGGGAGAGAAAGAGCGAGGGAACGAGAGAGAGAGCGAGGGAAAGAGAGAGAGAGAGAGAGAGAGAGCAAGGGAAAGAGAGCGAGAGAGTGAGAGCGAGTGAAAGAGAGCGAGAGCGAAAGAGAGAGATTGAGAGCGAGTGAAAGAGAGAGAGCGAGAGCGAGCGAGAGAGAGCGAGCGCAAGAGAGAGAGAGAGAGCGAGAGCGAGCGCAAGAGAGAGCGAGGGAAAGAGAGAGAGAATGAGGGAAAGAGAGAGTGAGCAAGGGAAAGAGAGAGAGCGAGCGAGGGAAAGAGAGAGAGAGCGAGCGAGGGAAAGAGAGCGAGGGAAAAAAGAGAGAGAGCGAGAGAGGGCGAGAGGGAGAGAGAGAGACCGAGGGAATGAAGGAGAGAGAGTGCGAGAGAAAGAAGGAGAGAGAGTGCGAGAGAAAGAAGGAGAGAGAGAGCGAGGGAAAGGAGAGCGAGAGCGAGCGAAAGAGAGAGTGAGAGAGCGAGGGCGAGCGCAAGAAAGAGCGAGGGAAAGAGAGAAAGCGAGGGAAAGAGAGAGAGCGAGGGAAAGAGCGCGAGAGCGCGCGAGAGAGAGAGGGAGCGAGAGACAGCGCGTGAGATAGAGAGAGAGAGAGAGAGAGCGAAAGAGAGAGTGATCGAAAGCGATCACAAGAGAGAGAGTGAGCACGAGAGCGAGAGTGAGCGTGCTAGTGAGAGAGAGCGCGCGAGAGAGAAAGCGAGCGAGGGAAAGAGAGAGCGAGGGAAAGAGAGCAAGCAAGAAAGCGAGAGAGAGAGCGAGGGAAAGAGAGAGAGCAAGAGCGAGCGCAAGAGAGAGAGGGCGAGCGCAAGAGAGAGTGAGCGCAAGAGAGAGTGAGGGAGAGAAAGAGAAAGAGTGAGGGAAAGAGAGAGAAAGCGAGGGAAAGAGCGAGAGAGAGCGAAAGAGAGAGTGAGCGAAAGCGATCGCAAGAGAGAGAGAGCAAGAGCGAGCACGAGAGAGAGAGCGAGAGCGAGCGTGCTAGCGAGAGAGTGAGAGCGCGAGAGAGAGAAAGAGAGCGAGGGAAAGAGAGAGAGACCGAGGGAAAGAGAGAAAGAGAGTGAGGGAAAGATAGGAGAGGGGAAAGAGAGAGGGAGAGCGAGGGAAAGATAGGAGCGAGGAGAGAGAGAGAGAGCGAAAGAGAGAGCAAGCGAGGGAAAGAGAGAGAGAGAGAGGGCGAAAGACGTGGAGGGGGGGCGAAAGAGGGGAGGGGAAAAGAGGGGGAGGGGGAAATAGGGGGAGGGGGGAGGGGGAGGAGGGGGAGGGGGGAAGGAGGGGGAGGCGAGAAAGAGAGGGGAGGGGGGAAAGAGGGGGAGGGGGGAAAGTGGGGGAGGGAGAGGGGGAGGGGGACGGGGGAAAGAGGGGGAGGGGGGAAAGAGGGGGAGAGGGAAGAGGGAGGAAGAGGGGGACGGGGAAAGAGGGGGAGGGGAGGGGGTAAAGAGGGGGAGGGGGGAAAGAGTGGGGAGGGGGAGGGGGAAAGAGGTGGGGAGGAGGGGAGGGGGTAGTGGGGGATGGGAGGGGGTAGTGGGGCCATCGCAGGATCTGCTGTAACAAGCATATTGTGTGTCCAGGGATGGTGTTTTTGTTTGATTCCCACAGCGTGCACTTGATATTTGGTAGTGATGAAAAGCTAATTGAACAGATTTGCATTGATCTTCCCTGATGCTGGAGGGAGTGCAGCTCCGAGTGCAGCCACCGATCGAATGAATGCTTTTCACCATTCTCAGAGATCCAGACTGTCAGTGTTGTCCGGTCCGGACTGTGTGTGGATTTAAAGGTACAGAACACCCAGTGTGGTACTGAGGAGGGGCGATAGAGCGAGAGAGGGAGAGAGAGAGAGAGACTGAGAGGGAGAGAGAGAGGGGGGGGAGAGGCACTGGGGAGGGGGCGAGAGACTGGGGGAGGGGCGAGTGACCGGGGGGTGGGGGGGGGCGAGAGGGACCAGGGGGAGCGGGAGAGGGTGAGAGAGGGACCGGGGAGGGGGGGGGGGGGCAGGGGGAGAGGAGGTGGAGGGGAAGTGAGGGGGACCGGGGGGAGTCCCTGGTGATGAACAGAAGCTGCGCCGTGGCTTTCTGCGTGGCGCATGCATAGAACGATTCCGGGTCGTTGCCCGCGTCATACTGTGCGACCAAATGGAAAAGATTTGCGCATGCGCACAAAAACGAGATCCCTAGCGCACACTGCACTTTGTAGTAGATCCCTGGCATGCACAGAACTGTGCAGTAGATCCCAAACACACTGCACTGTCCACTAGATCTCTGGCACTTACAGCACTGTGGAGCAGATCCCTCGTGCACACGGCACTGTCCAGCAGATTCCCGGAACACACTGTAATGTTCAGTAGATTCCTGACATACACGGAACTGTCCAGTATATCCCTGGCACTTACTTCACTGCAGAGCAGATCCCAGACACCCATTGCACTGTACAGTAGATCCCTAACCTCAATGCACTACCCAGTAGATCTCTGAAAAATGCTGCACGGTCCACTAGATCCCCAGCACACTCCACGGCCCACTAGATCCCTGGCACACTCCACGGTCCACTAGATTCCTGTCGCGCTCCACGGTCCAGTAGATCTCCAGTACGTTCCATGGTCCAGTAGATCCCTGGCACGCTCCATGGTCATGTAGATCCCTGGCACACTTCATGGTCCAGTAGATCTCCAGTACACTCCATGGTCCAGTAGATCCCTGGCACACTCCATGGTCATGTAGATCCCTGGCACACTCCGCAGTCCACTAGATCCCTTGGATGCTCCACGGTCCGCTAGATCCCTTGGACACTCCATGGTTCACTAGATCCCCGGCACACTCCACGGTCCACTAGATCCCTGGCACACTCCACGGTCCACTCTCCACGGTCCACTATGCACCTGGAAGCAAGAAAGCATCACTGTGATAAAAGCAGCGAGGAATTAAAATCACAGATTGATTTTACGATACAAAGCAAGGCAAGCAAAAATCACAGATTTACAACTGTAGCAAGATCCAAGCAAAACTCACGATCAAAGCAAGGCAACAGCTGTGGGGGCCTCAGCAACACAATGTGGTCGGTGGGCTCGGACTAGGGAAGCAAAGCGGTCGGGACGGCAGCAGCACGATACAGGCCCCACTTCCGGTTTCGGGTTCGAGGGGTGTGCATGTGTAGACATTGGGAACGGACTCCAGAGTGCACAGGCACAGAGGGATGCTCAAAAAACTCGTGCAAATAATCACTCTCTTTATAAGAACATAAGAAATAGGAGCAGGAGGAGGCTATGTAGCCCCTCGAGCCTGCTCCGCCATTCAATACGATCATGGCTGATCTGATCTTGGCCTCAACTCCACTTCCTTGCCCGCTCCCCATAACCTTTGACTCCCTTATCGTTCAAAAATCTGTCTATCTCCATCTTAAATATATTCAATGACCCAGCCTCCACAGCTCTCTGGGGCAGAGAATTCCAAAGATTCACGGCCCTCAGAGAGAAGAAATTCCTCCTCATTTCCGTTTTAAATGGGCGGCCCCTTATTCTGAAACTATGCCCCCTAGTTCTAGATTCCCCCACGTGGGGAAACATCCTCTCTGCATCTACCCTGTCAAGCCCCCTTCAGAATCTTATAAATTTCAATAAGATAACCTCTCATTCTTCTAAACACCAATGAATATAGGCCCAACCTGCTCATCCTTTTTTCACCTCCTCATCTCCGGAATCAACCGAGTGAACCTTCTCTGAACAGCCTCCAATGCAAATATATCCCTCCTTTAAATAAGGAGATCAAAACTGTACGCAGTACTCCAGGTGTGGCCTCACCAATACCCTGTACAGTTGTAGCAGGACTTCTCTGCTTTTATAATCTATCCCCCTTGCAATAAAGGCCAACATTCCATTTGCCTTCCTGATTACTTGCTGTACCTGCATACTCACTTTTTGTGTTTCATGCACAAGGTCCCCCAGGTCCCTCTGCAACACAGCATTTTGTAAGCTCGCTTACTTTTTAATTTTCCTACCAAAGTAGATAACCTCACATTTTCCCACATTGTACTCCATCTGTCACATTTCTGCCCACTCACTGAGTCTGTCTATATCCCTTTACAGATTCTTGGCATCCTCCTCACAACTTGCTTTCGCATTTATCTTTCATAAAATGATACTGACTCTGCTTGACTGCATTTTGATTTTCTAAATGTCCCGCTACTGCTTCCTTAATAATGGACTCCAGCATTTTCCCAATTGACAGATGTTAGGCTAACTGGTCTATAGTTTCCTGCTTTCTGTCAGCCTCCTTTCTTAAATAGGGGCGTTACATTTGCGGTTTTCCAATCTGTTGGGACCTTTCCAGAATCCAGGGAATTTTGGTAGATTACAACCAATGCAGCCACTATCTCTGCAGCCAGCTCTTTTAAGACCCTAGAATGCAGGCCATCGAGTCCAGGGGACTTGTCCACCTTTAGTCCCATTAGTTTGCCTAGTACTTTTTCTCTAGAGATAGCAATTGTTTTAGGTCCCCCCCACCGCAATAGCCCCTTGATGATCAATTATTGGGAGGTTTTTAGCATCTTCTACCGTGAATATCGTTGCAAAATATTTGTTCAATGTCTCTGCCATTTCCCTGTTTCCCATTATTAATTCCCCTGGTTCATCCTCTAAGGGGCCAATGTTTACTTTAGCTACTCATTTCCTTTTTATATACCTGTAGAAGCTCTTACTGTCTGTTTTTATATTTCTTGCTAGTTTACTCACATAAGCTATCTTCGTGCTCTCTCATTTTTTTAGTCGTCCTTTGCTGGTTTCTAAAAATTTCCCAATCCTCTGGCCTCCCACTATTCTTCACAACATTGTATGCCTTTGTTTGCAATTTGATACCAGCCTTAACTTCCTTAGTTAGCCACGGATGGTTCATCCTTCTCTTAAAGTCTTTCTTTCTCACTGAAACATATCCTTGCTGAGAGTGTGAGGTCATGCACTTTGGCAGAAAAAAATCAAAGAGCAAGTTGTTATTTAAATGGAGAAAGATTGCAAAGTGCCGCAATACAGCGGGATCTGGGGGTACTTGTGCATGAAACACAAAAGGTTAGTGTTATGTATGTAAACCTGTAAATACCTTGTTTAACCACCAGAGGGCTCATCCCCTGGCATCCCAAGGGATCCCACAATCCCTTGGGAGCACAGGTCATAAGGAGGCTTCACAGGCTGGAGAGGCACTCTGGAGACCTGCAATAAAAGACTAAGGTCACACTTTACTTTGAACTCACAGTATCTGGTCAGACTCTTTACTCAACACATAACAGATAGAATGCAGGTACAGCAAGTCATCAGGAAGGCCAATGGTATCTTAGCCTTTATTGCAAAGGGGATGGTGTATAAAAGCTGGTAAGTCTTGCTACAGCTATATAAGGTATTGGTGAGGCCACACCTGGAGTGCAGTTTTGGTTTCCATATTTATAAAAGGATATACTTGCTTTGGAGGCACTTCAGAGAAGGTTCACTAGGTTGATTCCAGGGATGAGGGGGTTGATTTATGAGGAAAGGTTGAGTAGGTTGGACCTCTACTCATTAGAATTCAGAAGAACGAGAGGTGATCTTATGGAACTAATAAGATTATGAGGGGGCTTGACAAGGTGGATGCAGAGAGGATGTTTCCACCGATGGGGGGAGACTAGAACTAGAGGGCATGATCCCAGAATAAGGGGCTGCCCGTATAAAACAGAGATGAGGAGAAATTTCTTCTCTCAGAGGGTTGTAAATCTGTGGAATTCGCTGCCTCAGAGAGCTGTGGAAGCTGGGACATTGAATAAATTTAAGACAGAAATAGACAGTTTCTTAAACGATAAGGGGATAAGGGATTGTGGGGAGCGAGCAGGGAAGTGGAGCTGAGTCCATGATGGGATCAGCCATGATCGTATTGAATGGCGGAACAGGCTCGAGGAGCCGTATGGCCTACTCCTGTTCCTATTTCTTATGTTCTTATGTTATGAAATATCTCCTTAAATGTTTGCCATTGTGTTTCTACAGTCTTACCCTTTAATTTATGTTCTCAGTCCACTTTAACCAACTCTGCCTTCATACCTTTGTAATTACCTTTATTTAAGATCAGGACACTAGTTTGAGATCCAGCCTTCTACCGTGCTATAATCACACATCCCAAGAGGATCTTTCACTACGAGATCATTAATGAATCCAGACTCGTTACACATTATCAGATATAAAATAGTCTGCTCCCTGTTGGTTCCACAACATATTGTTCCAAGAAATCATCCCATATATACTCTATGAATTCTTCCTCAAAACTATCTTTGCTAATTTGATTTGTCCAATCAATATGAAGATTAAAATTGCCCATGATTATTGCCGTCGCTTTCTTACAAGCCTCCATTATTTCTTGATTTATACTCTGTCCTACAGTGTGGCTACTGTTAGGGGGCCTGTAGACCACTCCCATCAGTGACTTCTTTCCCTTATTGCTTATCCCCACTTAAACTGATTCTACATCTTGATCTTCTGAGCCAATATCGTTTCTCACTATGGCACTGATCTCATCCGTTATTAATAGAGCTACCCCACCTCCTTTTCCTTTCTGTCTGTCCTTCCGAAATGGCAAATACCCCTGAATATTCAGTTCCCAGTCTGGGTCACCTTGCAACCATGTCTCTGTAATGGTTATCAGATCATGCCCATTTATTTTTATTTGTGCCATCAACTCATCTAGTTTGTTACGAATGCTGCGTGCATCCAGATAAAGAGCTTTTAATGTTTTTTTTACCAGTTTTCCCTACTCTGATCCCACTGTCTGATGCACTCTTATCTTTATATGCTCTGTCCCTTCCTGTCACTCTCTGGTTATCATTGCCCCCATCGCTACCCTGCACTACTGCCTTCTCCTTCTCTTTGACTATTTAAATTTCCGCTCACCTGAACCCTTCCTTCAATGCCCCACCGCCCCCACCCCCCCCACCCCTCCCAATATTTAGTTTAAAGCCCTATCTACAGCCCTAGTTATTCGATTCGTCAGGAGACTGGTCCCGGCATGGTTCAAGTGAAGGCCATCCCAACGGAACAGCTCCCTCTTTCCCCAGTACTGGTGCCAGTGCCCCATGAATCGAAACCCATTTCTAGCCACGCCTTCATCTCTCTGATCCTATTATATAGCACCTGTAACGTAATAAAACATCCTAACTAGCTTCACAGGAACGTTATCAAACCAAATTTGAGACCAAACCTCTAAGGAGTTTTTGGGGAACAAATTTGAGGCAAATTTTAAGGAGTGTTTTAAAGGAGGAAGGAGAGGTAGCGAGGGGTGAGGTATAGGGAGCAAATTCCAGAGGATAGGGCATTGGCGGACAGTGTCCACGCACGTGCTCAGGAGCGGGGAACTGATAAAACGGTCCCATTTTCCCTCCAAGTCTGCCACTACCAACCAATTTTGGCCAGTGTAGCTGAGGAAAATCAAACTCATAATGTGACTCCTGTACTGTGACTGCCTACTCCCAGCAACATTTAATGGTTTAACTGCATACAAGGAAAGGTTCAAAGCTAAGTCCCCCCACCTCCCCCATCAGCAATTAGTGTGAGACTGAGCTATGCTGACCGGGAGTGTCCCAAATTCAATCCTTAGTCTTGGCTGAGCTCAGTGACTTCCTGCTTCTAACTGGTATCCAGTGGGAAGGGATTCACTTCCCTGTCCCAGCTGGAAAACCCATCGACACTGATACACTGGGGAGAGGCCATTCACCTACCCCATGTGCCAAGGGATTCACTCACTGCGTTCACAGGGGAGAGAAACTAGTTAAATGTGCCGTGTAAAAATTCAGCTCGAAATGAAAGGAGATTCAGTCCTTGGGTCTGTGACTGGTGGAGAAGGAGAACAATATTCACCAGCCCCGCCCGCTAATATTAACACCCAGCTCTGAGTGAGAGATAGGAATCTATCGTTATTCTCACACTGAGGGAGCACTGCACTGTCAGAGGGGCAGTACTGAGGGAGCACTGCACTGTCGGAGGGGCAGTACTGAGGGAGCACGGCACTGTCGGAGGGGCAGTACTGAGGGAGCGCTGCACTATCGGAGGGGCAGTACTGAGGGAGCACTGCACTGTCGGAGGGGCAGTACTGAGGGAGCACTGCACTATCGGAGGTGCTGTCTTTCGTATGAGACATATAAGGGGCAAGCCATTTAGGACCGAGATGAGGTGAAACTTCTTCACTCAGAGAATTATGAACCTGTGGAATTCTCTGCCACGGAAAGTTGTTGAGGCCAGTTTGTTAGATATATTCAAAAGGGAGCTAGATGTGGCCCTTACGGCTAAAGGGATCAGGGGATACAGAGAGAAAGCAGGAATGGGGTACTGAAGTTGCATGATCCTGGGGCATTGGAACCGGTTCTGGGGGAGGTGGGACCAGTACAAACCGGACGGTCTGCACCTGGGCAGGACCGGAACCAATGTCCTAGGGGGAGTGTTTGCTAGTGCTGTTGGGGAGGAGTTAAACTAATATGGCAGGGGGATGGGAACCAATGCAGGGAGACAGAGGGAAACAAAAAGGAGACAAAAGCAAAAGACAGAAAGGAGATGAAGAAAAATGGAGGGCAGAGAAACCCAAGGCAAAGAACAAAAAGGGCCACTGTACAGCAAAATTCTAAAAGGACAAAGTGTGTTAAAAAAACAAGCCTGAAGGCTTTGTGTCTTAATGCAAGGAGTATCCGTAATAAGGTGGATGAATTAACTGTGCAAATAGATGTTAACAAATATGATGTGATTGGGATTGGGGCTCCAGGATGATCAGGGCTGGGAACTCAACATCCAGGGGTATTCAACATTCAGGAAGGATAGAACAAAAGGAAAAGGAGGTGGGGTAGCATTGCTGGTTAAAGAGGAGATTAACGCAATAGTTAGGAAGGACATTAGCTTGGATGATGTGGAATCTATATGGGTAGAGCTGCAGAACACCAAAGGGCAAAAAACGTTAGTGGGAGTTGTGTACAGACCTCCAAACAGTAATAGTGATGTTGGGGAGGGCATCAAACAGGAAATTAGGGGTGCATGCAATAAAGGTGCAGCAGTTATAATGGGTGACTTTAATATGCACATAGATTGGGCTAACCAAACTGGAAGCAATACGGTGGAGGAGGATTTCCTGGAGTGCATAAGGGATGGTTTTCTAGACCAATATGTCGAGGAACCAACTAGGGGGGAGGCCATCTTAGACTGGGTGTTGTGTAATGAGAGAGGATTAATTAGCAATCTCATTGTGGGAGGCCCCTTGGGGAAGAGTGGCCATAATATGGTGGAATTCTGCATTAGGATGGAGAATGAAACAGTTAATTCAGAGACCATGGTCCAGAACTTAAAGAAGGGTAACTTTGAAGGTATGAGGCGTGAATTGGCTAGGATAGATTGGCGAATGATACTTAAGGGGTTGACTGTGGATGGGCAATGGCAGACATTTAGAGACCGCATGGATGAACTACAACTATTGTACATTCCTGTCTGGCGTAAAAATAAAAAAGGGAAGGTGGCTCAACCGTGGCTATCAAGGGAAATCAGGGATAGTATTAAAGCTAAGGAAGTGGCATACAAATTGGCCAGAAATAGCAGCGAACCCGGGGACTGGGAGAAATTAGAACTCAGCAGAGGAGGACAAAGGGTTTGATTAGGGCAGGGAAAATGGAGTACGAGAAGAAGCTTGCAGGGAACATTAAGACGGATTGCAAAAGTTTCTATAGATATGTAAAGAGAAAAAGGTTAGTAAAGACAAACATAGGTCCCCTGCAGTCAGAATCAGGGGAAGTCATAACGGGGAACAAAGAAATGGCAGACCAATTGAACAAGTACTTTGGTTCGGTATTCACTAAGGAGGACACAAACAACCTACGGGATATAAAAGGGATCAGAGGGTCTAGTAAGGAGGAGGAACTGAGGGAAATCCTTATTAGCCGGGAAATTGTGTTGGGGAAATTGATGGGATTGAAGGCCGATAAATCCCCAGGGCCTGATGGACTGCATCCCAGAGTACTTAAGGAGGTGGCCTTGGAAATAGCGGATGCATTGACAGTCATTTTCCAACATTCCATTGACTCTGGATCAGTTCCTATGGAGTGGAGGGTAGCCAATGTAACCCCACTTTTTAAAAAAGGAGGGAGAGAGAAAACAGGGAATTATAGACCGGTCAGCCTGACCTCAGTAGTGGGTAAAATGATGGAATCAATTATTAAGGATGTCATAGCAGCGCATTTGGAAAGAGGTGACATGATAGGTCTAAGTTAGCATGGATTTGTGAAAGGGAAATCATGCTTGACAAATCTTCTGGAATTTTTTGAGGATGTTTCCAGTAGAGTGGACAAGGGAGAACCAGTTGATGTGGTATATTTGGACTTTCAGAAGGCTTTCGACAAGGTCCCACACAAGAGATTAATGTGCAAAGTTAAAGCACATGGGATTGGGGGTAGTGTGCTGACATGGATTGAGAACTGGTTGTCAGACAGGAAGCAAGGAGTAGGAGTGAATGGGTACTTTTCAGAATGGCAGGCAGTGACTAGTGGGGTACCGCAAGGTTCTGTGCTGGGACTCCAGCTGTTTACACTGTACATTAATGATTTTAGACGAGGGGATTAAATGTAGTATCTCCAAGTTTGCGGATGACACTAAGTTGGGTGGCAGTGTGAGCTGCGAGGAGGATGCAATGAGGCTGCAGAGTGACTTGGATAGGTTAGGTGAGTGGGCAAATGCATGGCAGATGAAGTATAATGTGGATAAATGTGAGGTTATCCACTTTGGTGGTAAAAACAGGGAGACAGACTATTATCCGAATGGTGACAGATTAGGAAAAGGGGAGGTGCAATGAGACCTGGGTGTCATGGTACATCAGTCATTGAAGGTTTGCATGCAGGTACAGCAGACGGTTAAGAAAGCAAATGGCATGTTGGCCTTCATAGCGCGGGGGATTTGAGTACAGGGGCAGGAAGGTGTTGCTACAGTTGTATAGGGCCTTGGTGAGGCCACACCTGGAGTATTATGTACAGTTTTGGTCTCCTAACTTGAGGAAGGACATTCTTGCTATTGAGGGAGTGCAGCGAAGGTTCACCAGACTGATTCCCGGGTTGGCGGGACTGACCTATCAAGAAAGATTGGATCAACTGGGCTTGTATTCACTGGAGTTCAGAAGAATGAGAGGGGACCTCATAGAAACGTTTAAAATTCTGATGGGTTCAGACAGGTTAGATGCAGGAAGAATGTTCCCAATGTTGGGGAAGTCCAGAACCAGGGGTCACAGTCTAAGGATAAGGGGTAAGCCATTTAGGACCGAGATGAGGAGAAACTTCTTCACCCAGAGAGTGGTGAACCTGTGGAATTCTCTACCACAGAAAGTTGTTGAGGCCAATTCACTAAATATATTCAAAAAGGAGTTGGATGAAGTCCTTACTACTAGGGGGATCAAGGGGTATGGCGAGAAAGCAGGAATGGGGTACTGAAGTTGCATGATCAGCCATGATCATATTGAATGGTGGTGCAGGCTCGAGGGCCCAAAGGCCTACTTCTGCACCTATTTTCTATGTTTCTATGTTTAAACCGAGGCCCCATCTGCCCTCTCAGGTGGACGTAAAAGATCCCACGGCACTATTTCGAAGAAGAGCAGGGGAGTTATACCTGGTGTCCTGGCCAATATTTATCCCTGAACCAACATCACTGAAACAGATTATCTGGATCATTATCACATTGCTGTTTGTGGGAGCTTGCTGTGCGTAGATTGGCTGCCACGTTTCTTACATTACAATAGTGACTACACTCCAAAAAGTACTTCATTGGCTGTAAAGTGCATTGGGACATTCAGTGGTCGTGAAAGGCACTATAGAAATTCCTCTCCTCTTCAGCTTCCCCTTTGAGAAACACTTTTTTATTACATGTCCTGACGTAGTCAGTGACCTCCAGCAGCCCATGAGCACCTAGGGATCAAATGGTACAGGAGAAATGTCCGCAACCTCTCCCACCTACGTTTCAAACTGCAGCTAAACTTAGAATAAAATAAAGCGCACAATGTTGAGTAATTCTGGCGCACAGATTCTATCTCATTAATATTTATCCCTCAACCAACATCATGAAAACCCTCCCAGGTATTTTGGTCATTATCAGAGAGGGTGTAGAATGATCCCGCGGATGAAAGATTTCAGTTACGTAGAGAGACTGGAGAAGCTGGGGTTGTTCTCCTTGGAGCAGAGAAGGTTAAGAGGAGATTTGATAGAAGGGTTCAGAATCATGAAGGGTTTTGATAGAGTAAATGAGGAGAAATTGTTCCCAGTCAGTAACCAGAGGACACAGATTTAAGATAATCGGCAAAAGAACCAGAAGGGACATGAGGAAATGCTTTCTCTCACAGCGAGTTGTTGTGATCGGGAACGTGCTGCCTGAAAGGGCGGTGGGAGCAGATTCAATAGTAACTTTGATAGGAGAATTGGATAAATACTTGAAATGGAAACATTTTTCAGGGCTGTGGGGAAAGGGCGGGGTGGGGACCGGGGGGTGGGGGCGGAGAAGTGAAACTATTGGATCGCTCGTTCAAAGAGCCAGTGCAGGCAGGATGGGCCGAATGGCCGCCTTCTCTGCTGTATCATTCTATGATTACATTGCTGTTTGTGGGAGCTTGCTGTGCGCAAATTGGCTGCCGTGTTTTCTACATTACAACAGTGACTACACTTCAAAAGTACCTCATTGGCTGTAAAGCGCTTTGAGACGTCCTGAGGTTGTGAAAGGCGCTACAGAAATGCAAGTCTTTTAGGGATTAGAGTGTTGAGCAGCGAATGGGTTAATGAATGTTACTTTGCTATTTTCCTGCCATTTCTGTCACTAGGTATGGGGATGATTTAAATACATAGACTATGCAAAAACTCCTCAGCCTTTCGCACGCATTGGCCTAGCCACAGGCGAAACCAGTCCCGTCTTCAAACCACAACTTCAATCTTGATCAGCAAAGAATTATCTGGAATGTACAGCACAGACACAGGCCATTGGGCCCCACGGGTCCGTGCCGGGATTTATGCTCCACACCAGCCCCCTCCCACCCCTCGTCATCTCACCCCATCACCATATCCTTCTATTCCTTTCTCCCCCATGTGTTTATCCAGCTTCCCCCTTAAATCCATCGATACTATTCGCCTCAACCCCTCCCTGTGGCAGTGAGTTCCACATTCTCACCGCTCTCTGGGTAAAGAGCTTTCTCCTGAATTCCCCATTGGGTTTATCAGTGACTGTCTGATATTTATGATCCCTAGGGCCGAATTTTCAGCTTTCGGGGTTTTTCGTCGAAAACAGTAGTGATACATGAAACTTACCACTGCCGCTGCACTACCGTTTTTAGCCCGAACTTTCGGCCTTTACGTAAGGGGGTGTGGCACAAGCATTCTCGGCGCAAACCGTGAGTTTCGGCAACTTTAGTCCGGGGCCGGGAGCGCTGCGAGAGAGGCCTTGGGAGGGAGAAAAAAGAAAACCAAATTCCAAAGTACATTCCAAAAACATTTACAAGACCCTTAACTAGCTAACTGCTGCAAAAAAATTAAAAAAGTAAAAACTTTAACTTATCTTTTTTGCAGGTTTTCACACTTACCGCTACTGGCAGGGCTGCACCGACAGGTTTAACCTGGCGCTATTCTGGGCGCGGCCTACGGGTCGGGAGAGCGCCGAAACTCGGACGCAAACACAATCTGAGTCGTTGCACGTTGGCGCACCTCTCCCCGGCGGTACGTCCCACCGCCGCCGTAAACAGGTGCCCGAGGATCCCACCCGGGCGATGCGCCTGCGTTTTCGCCGCGGAGGGTCAAATCGCCGCAAAAACCCGGCACAAACCTGCCAAAAATCCGGCCCAAGGCTTAGAATTCCCCCAGAACGGAAACATCTCTACGTCTACCCTATTGAACTCCTTCCTCATTTTAAAGCCCTCGATCAGGTCGCCCCTCAGCCTTCTCTGTTCTAGAGAGAAGAGCCCCGGCCTGTTCAATCAGTCCTGAGACGTAAAACCTCTCTGATCAGATATCATTCCAGTAAATCTTTTCTGCACTTTCTCCACTGCTTCTATATCCTTTCTGTAACATGGAGACCGGAAATGTGCACAGTACTCCAAGTGTGGTGCAATATTTGGGGAACTAAATTAATAATTTCACCATTTTCAGTGTCAGCCATTGGTTCAGTGGGCAGCACTCTCACCTCTGATTAAAAAGGTTGTGGGTTCAAACCCCACTCCAGAGACTTGAGCATAAAAATCTAAGTTGACACTCCAGTGCACTACAGAGAGAACGCTGCACTGTCGGAGGTGCCATCTTTTGGATGAGACGTTAAACCGAGGCCCCGTCTGCTCTCTCAGGTGGATGTAAAAGATCCCGTAGCATTATTTTGAAGAAGAGCAGGGGAGTTATCCCCGGTGTCCTGGGGCCAATATTTATCCCTCAATCAACATAACAAAAATAGATTCTCTGGTCATTATTGTAATGTATTTGCTTCATGGGTTCTTTGTTTGAGAATTCATAGCAACACTTTGCTATAAAGAACAAGTTGGTTTATTAGCAAAGGTTTAACAATCACACTACACATTACCAGTTCATCCACCAGGCTCACAACCACCTGCCACATCGTGGATCTCCCGAACCCAACTGGCTGGGGTTTTATTGAGTCTTGTGAACGTCATGTGACTGGCTAATCCACTCACAACTCAACAGCTCTACCAACCTGTGAGCAAACTCACAGGTGCATACATTATAATTATCACAGTGCTATTTATGGGAGCTTGCTGTGCTCAAATTGGCTGCCGCGTTTTCCACATTACAACAGTCTTTCTTGCTTTCTATTTTTATTTAATGTTCGTCTACCCTCCATTGAAGATGTTAGGAACCAGTCATAAGCACCTCCACTTGAGGGGTAGTAAAGGGGTGATCGGCCCCCTCCAAATGTTTTTGATATGGGTAATATTCTCCCCCCCGCCGCCATGGGAAATGAGGGAATCGGCCATTACTGTTCTGTGATCTGCCCACCTTAGATTACATGAGCCACTCAGACTGGGAATGTGCGAGCTGTGCTTTCATCCCTCGCCCCTCCCATCAACTCATCCTGTTCAGCTTCAAAGGGCCCGGGAACCCTTCAGAATCTGCTAGAGTGACTGTTGTTCACACCGGAGTCTGCACAGTGGCTATGACCATCTCATGATTGGTGCAGGATGATGGCGCTAACCTAGTTAGTGAATGGTTTGTTTTCTCTGCAGGGGCTGTTTTAACTCCACAAACTTCAGCTCCCCCAGGCCCATCTCCTAACTTACACCAAGTCCCTGTGGAGTTTCGTGGAGAGACTGGAGAAGCTGGGGCTGTTGTCCTCAGAGCGGAGAAGGTTAAGAGGTAATGGGCCGAAAGTTGCGGCCTCTCTGTGTCGGTACGGAGTGCGCGCAGACCCGGCGAGGCCTCGCAAAAGCCGGTTCTCGGGGAGCGATGCACATGTACCGAGAATCGGCTTTTCCGATCTGTCAAAATTTCTTTAGATAGATCCTGCCCATCTCCGGAAGAAGGACATCTGCACGGCAGAGATTGGGCTATTTGCCCAACGAATGTCTTTCAAACTTTTACATCTGGTAAAAGCAGGCGCATAGCTTACTTTTACCAGCGTAACATTTTAAAACATAGAAAAATTAAATGTAATCATTCTTTTTTATATTAAATACCCTGTCCATTAAGGTAAGTTTATTTTAACGCTATTAAAACACATTTAAATGTTTTTCCAAAATTGCTTTTGTTCTAAAACATTTAATTATGTTTAATTTTAATTAATTTGAAATATGTGAGGTGTTTATTTGTTTATTGTGTTGTGTTTGGGTGTTTTAGGGTTTTCTCATTGATAGTAATGGCAGCCCGTACACACACACAGCTCCCATGTTTATCAATGAGAATACTGCCCAATGATTGGTGGTCCCAGCCCACGTGGAAGAAATCTCCCCGTGTGCTGCGCAGTGATTGAAGGCCTCCGACCAGAATCCTACATTCCACTGCGACCAACAGGTATTTTCGTAGATTTTTTCGGGTCAGAGACGTTCGGACGAAGGAAGCCTCCGATCACAATTTTCGGCCCAAAATGGTAGAGTTGTTCAAAATCCTGAACAGTCTTGATAGAGTGAATAAGGAGAAACTGTTTCCAATGGCAGGAGCGTCAGTTAACGGACAGAAAACAGAGAGTAGGAATAAACGGGTCATTTTCGGGTTGGCAGGCTGTGACTAGTGGGGTACCGCAAGGATCGGTGCTTGGGCCCCAGCTATTCACAATCTATATCAATGATTTGGATGAGGGAACCAAATATAATATATCCAAGTTTGCTGATGATACAAAGCTAGGTGGGAATGTAAGTTGTGAGGAGGAGGCAAAGCGACTTCAAGGGGATATAGACAGGCTAAGTGAGTGGGCAAGAACATGGCAAATGGAATATATTGTGGTGAAATGTGAAGTTATCCACTTTGGTAGGAAAATAGAAAAGCAGAGTATTTTTTAAATGGTGAGAAATTGGGAAATGTTGGTGTTCTGAGGGACCTGGGTGTCCTTGTACACCAATCACTGAAAGTTAACATGCAGGTACAGCAAGCAATTAAGAAAGCAAATGGAACATTGGCCTTTATTACAGGAGGATTTGAGTATAAGAGTAAAGACGTCTTACTGCAGTTATATAGGACCCTGGTGAGACCACACCTGGAGTATTGTGCACAGTTTTGGTCTCCTTACCTAAGGAAGGATTACAAAGTTGGTGGATGAGGGAATCCCAGTAGACATTGTTTACTTAGAGATTTCCAGAAAGCTTTTGACAAGGCACTGCATAAGAGGATCAGATCCTCTGGTATTAGTGGAAATATATTGAGCTGGATTCAGAACTGGCTGGCAGGACTCAGGCAAAGAGCAGTTATAGACTGGATTTGGATCTGTTTGGAGACCAGTCACCAGTGGTGTCCCACAGGGATCAGTGCTGGGGCCGTTGCTTTTTACTATTTTTATTAATGATCTGGAGTCAGGGTTGGTGACACAATTAGAAAATTTGCAGATGGAACCAAGCTCTGTGCGAGAGCTAGAACTGTAAAAGGCTTGTCTGATTCAGGCAGATCTTAATGTGTTGGGAGATTGGGCTCAAGTGGAAAATGATGTATAACTTAGATAAGTGCATGTGGGCAGGGCAAATGCTCAACATTCACACCCTCCAGGGAAAGGCAGTAAAGATGGTGGAGACATAAAGAGATTTGGGTATTCTAATGCATACATCCTTAAAGTTACAGGACCAATGCTGTGCAGCGATAGCGAGAGCAAATAGGGTGTTGGGGTGTATCCATTGGACAATTGAGTATAAGATGAAGCAAAGTATTTTTTCCTTGTACAGGACCTTAGTCAGGCCGCACTTGGAATACCGTCCAGTTTTGGTCTCCTCACATGGTGGGTGATATGGAGGCTCTGGAAAGGGTGCAGAAGAGGGCCACTAGACTAATTCCAAGTCTAAAGCATCTTAGTTATCAAGATAGGTTAAAAGAGTTGGGACTCTTTACCTTAGAGCAGTGTCGACTTAGGGAGAATATGATTGACGTTGATAAGATAATGAAGGGAATAAACAGTGTTCCAGCAAATTTCAATTAAATAGGTCAGGAAGGACCAGGGGCACATCTAGGTTCTTTTCCCAGAGAATAGTGGGTCTCTGGAACAAGCTGCCGTTTCATGTGGTGGATGCAGACTCACTGAATTCCTTCAAGCAAAAGCTGGATGTGTTTCTGGCTGCGGCAGAGATTACCTCTTACAGACGGTGGGTACTGCAGGGAATTTAATGGCCAGAGTGATCTCTTGGACTAGTTTCAATCACCTAGATGGGTCGGAGAGGAATTGCCCAGATTTCTTTCCCTGAATTGGCCTGGGTTGTTTATCTGTTTTTTTGCCTCTCCCGGGAGATCACATGGTTTGGGGAGGGGGTGGAGTGTATAAGTTGTGATACACAAGGTATCGCAATTGTGTGGGACAGGCTGGATGGACCAGATGGGCTTTACCTGTCCGTCATTGTTCATATGTTCTCTAGAGTTGAGAAGAATGAGGGGTGATCTCATTGAAATGTACAAAATTCTTACAGGGCTTGACAGGGTAGATGCAGGGAGGATGTTTCCCCTAGGCTGGGGAGTCTAGAACCAGGGGTCACAGTCTCGGGATAAGGGGTCGGCCATTTAGGACTGAGATGAGGAGAAACTTCTTCACTCAGAGGGTGGTGAATCTTTGGAATTCTCTGCCCCAGAGGACTGTGGGCGCTCAGTCGTTGGGTATATTCAAGACAGAGATCGATAGATTTTTGGATATTAAGGGAACTAAGGGATATGGAGATAGTGCAGACAAGTGGAGTTGAAGTAGAAGATCTCATTGAATGGCAGAGCAGGCTTGAGGGGCTGAATGGCCTACTCCTGTTCCTAATTCTTATGTTCTTACAGAACCAGAGGACACATATTTAAGATAATGGGAAAAGAACCAGAGGGGTGATGCGAATGTTTTTACGCAGCGAGTTGTGATCGGGAACGCGCTTCCTGAAAGGGCGGTGGGAGCAGATTCAATAGTAACTTTCAAAGGGGAATTGGATAAATACTTGGTGAGGGAAACATTTTCCGGGCTGTGGGGAAAGTGCAGGCGAGTCTCTTTCAAAGAGCTGGCACAGGCACAATGGGCCAAATGGCCGTCTCCTGTGCTGCCTGATTCTACAACTGCACCCATTCCAGGAATAATCAGATTGAACAATCACCTCCCCCTCCTCCCTAAAGAATCCAGTTCTGTGGTTCACTCTCAGTGCCTCTGGGCATTTTTAGAGAGATCTGAAAATAACAGGCTCCCTCCAACACAATGCCTGTATGGGCCCCGCCCCCGGTCCCTGCTCCCTAGCAACAGGACTCTTGCCTTGGAGCCATGGTGAGAGAATTTACAAAGAATGAGAGGTTGGAATATTCTGGATATTTTCATAACATTGCAATAAAAGACATTTGCTAAATTTCTTCACACTGGAGACCGAGATGAGTTTGCATTTTCATCGGCTCTCTGAGCAGAGATGCCGTCCTGTACAATTTACATCACCTTTACTGAGAGAAGGCAATTATTAGCAGAGTCGCAGATGTAGGAAGGACAATGTATTGATTTATTGTGGGGGAGCTGCTGCAGGGAATGTGTGTGCTGATGATAGGTGAGGGAAGGGTTACTGCCCGAGGCGCTCTGCCTGGCTTCATTACAGGGCAGGGTTTACGTTTCTTCCCTCCTCTCCTGCAGCGGCTGACTTGTGGCTGGGATACAGGATCCACGGCGCTCACTACCATCTCACACCTCGCCCAAAATCACCATTCTTCGTGTCAGGTCTGGGCAATGAGGGGCCGAAATTGCCCCCCTCCATAAGCCCGAGCGGGGAGGCCTTACCGACCGGGGGGTAGACGGATGGGCTGACCTGTCTGAAATTGCCCCCGGGTCAGGAGCGCCGGAAATGGATTTCCGTTCCGCCCGTTTTCCCACCACGTTGGGCACGTGCCCCCGACCCCTTACCAACCGGCAGAGACCCCCCCCCCCCCTTGCTGACCCCCAGAGGAAATTGCCCTGTGGGAACGCCACCGTCGGTCCGTGCCACTGACCTCTTTCCTTGGTCAGGAAGCTGTGCATGTCTGGGCAGCGCGTCCGCCCTTAAAGGGGAAGGCACCCTGCTGCGGTCACCAGATTATTTTTTATTGTTGGCTGACTGCCAGGTCGGGCTGACAATTATGCCACCTGGTTCGGCCGGGCTTCTCGGGTACAGGGCCTCTGGCCCGGCCGAAACCCTCCCTGGGTGGCCCAGTGTTTGCCACTAAAGTGGCTGCAGAGTTCGCAGCGGCCCTCCCCTTTAACTGAAGGGGAGGGACGTTGTGACGCATCAAAACGCCGCACTTTCGTCCCGCTCAAAAAAAACCATGAAGACCTGAATTTCTCCGGATTGTCCGCCCCACTCACTGGATCGGACAGAACCCTTCGAAATCGGGAGGTGCACCCCGTTTCGAGTGGACGGTAATTTCGGCCCCTGAGTGTTGGATGAGACGTTAGATGGAATATAAGTTTGAAAGTGTGAGGTCATGCACTTTGGCAGAAAAAAAATCAAAGAGCAAGTATTATTTAAATGGAGAAAGATTGCAAAGTGCCGCAGCACAGCGGGACCTGGGGGTACTTGTGTATGAAACGCAAAAGGATAGTATGCAGGTACAGCAAGTGATCAGGAAGGCCTTTATTGCAAAGGGGATGGAATAGAAAAGCAGGGAAGTCTTGCTACAGTTTTGATTTCCATATTTACGAAAGAATATATTTGCTTTGGAGGCAGTTCAGAGAAGGTTCACTCGGTTGATTCCAGGAATGAGGGGATTGACTTATGAGGAAAGGTTGAGTAGGTTGGACCTCTACTCATTGGAGTTCAGAAGAATGAGAGGCGATCTTATCGAAACATATAAGATTATGAGGGGGCTTGACAAGGTGAATGCAGAGAGGATGTTTCCACTAATGGAGGAGACTAGAATGAGAGGGCATGACCTTTGAAGTTTCTTCTCTCAGAGAGTTATAAATCTGTGGAATTTGCTGCCTCAGAGAGCTGTGGAAGCTGGGACATTGAATAAATTTAAGACAGAAATAGACAGTTTCTTAAACGATAAGGGGTTATGGGGAGCGGGCGGGGAAGTGGAACTGAGTCCATGATCGGATCAGCCATGATCTTATTGAATGGCGGAGCAGGCTCGAGGGGCCGTATGGCCTACTCCTGCTCCTATTTCTTATGTTCTTATGTAAACCGGGGGGGACATAAAAGATCCCATGGACCAGAGCAGGAGAGATGTCATGGGTTTCCTGGCCAATATTTATCCCTCATCAATGTTACTAAAATACAGGTTATCTGGTCATTGTCACATTGCTGTTTGTGGGAGCTTGCTGTGCGCAAATTGGCTTACAACAATGACTACACTTCAAAAGTACTTCATTGGCTGTAAAGTGCTTTGAGACGTCCTGAGGTTGTGAAAAGTTCTTTCTTTCATTCCGATAGTTGTTGCAACACTGGTCACACTGAATTGCTGCACTCACTGGGACACCATCGATATACATACGCCCAGTAATGTCGGATTAGCAATCTCGCCCAGAGGGACCACCGAGAGTTGGTGCAGACATTTCCTGTGGCAGTGGAGGGCTTGTTGTCAGAGAGGGGATGAAGGCATGTTTCTGGGGTAGTGTAGATGGAACTTTATTCTCCACCCCGCCCATGCTGTAATAGTGACCCTGCCCTCATCATAAAATATTTCTCATGCTCCAGCTCTGACACCGGGCACAAAAGGAAATTGCATAGAGTGCCCTTGGGCTAGGGAGGGTGAGTTGGGCAGGTTTCACTCTCCTGATCACTTATTCATTTCGTCTGCCTGCAAAGTGGGTGCAGTTTGTACGGACCACAGGATGGGGGGAGGAGAGGGGAGGGGTAGCTGAGGGGGAGGGTGCGGGAGAGGATGGGGGGAAGGGAAGAGTGAGTGGAGGGGAGGGGAGGGTGAGCTGAGGGGGAGGGTGAGGGGAGGGAAGTTTGGATTGCACAGAAATCGTGACTTTCAGGAGGAAAACTTGGTATAAACAAATTTAGCTAAAGTTTTTTTTTAGAAATAGGAGCAGGAGTAAGCCATACGGCCCCTCAAGCCTGCTCCGCCATTCAATAGCTGATGATGGCTGATCTGATCATGGATCATGGACTTAGCTCCACTTCCCTGCCTGTTCCCCATAGCCCCTTATTCCTTTATCGGTTAAGAAACTGTCGATTACTGTCTTAAATGTATTCAATGTCCCAGCTTCCACAGCTCTCTGAGGCAGGGAATTCCATAGATTTACAACCCTCTGAGAGAAGAAATTCCTCCTCATCTCTGTTCTAAATGGGAGGCCCTTTATTCTAAGATCATGCCCTCTAGTTCTAGTCTCCCCCATCAGTGGAAACATCCTCTCTGCATCCATCTTGTCAAGCCCCCTCATAATCTTATACGTTTCAATAAGATCACCTCTCATTCTTCTGAATTCCAATGAGTAGAGGCCCAATCTCCTCAACCTTTCCTCATAAGTCAATCATCTCATCCCCGGAATCAACCTAGTGAACCTTCTCTGTACTGCCTCCAAAGCAAGTGTGTCCTTTCGTAAATATGGAAACCAAAACTGTGCGCAGTATTCCAGGTGTGGCCTCACCGATACCCTGTACAACTGTACACAGTATTCCTTTTCATGAACAGCATTCTCATCTTGTGACAGCCTCAGTTTCTCATCCAGAATATACGATTGTGTCTCCCTCTCGGTGTCTCCCTCTCTATGCCTCCCTCTCTGTGTCTCCCTCCCTCTCTCTGTGTCTCCCTCTCTCTGTGTCTCCCTCTCTCTCTGTCTCCCTCTCTACCTTTCTCTCTACCTCTCTCTCTCTCTCTCTCTCTCTCTATGTATTTATGCCCCAGGCAGGTTCATTATACAGATTACAAAACTTTTTAATGTAATCAAGGTCATCAAACCAGTGTTTCACGTATGCAATGCAGTGAGACACTGCGAACCAGTATGTACTTGCCCTGGAAGCTGCATTGCCTAACTAGGACAGTGTGAGCTATTGAGGGCCCTCACTCTGCACAATAACTCACTGAGGGCAGATTAAATTTGAGGCCAAGCTTTGCAATGGCATAAATAAGAATATTCAGACAATGAGCGAAATGGGAAGAGCGACAGATTCAGGTCACACATTCAGCAGGGCGGCCCACTTTAACTGTCTCAACTACTCTGAAGGAGTTGGAAAGGAAATGATACTGATCTAAAGCTCCTGAACTAAAGGCAACAGGTTAACAACAACGAATACAATTGATATTTATATTGCGCTTTTAATGTAGAAAAAGCATCCCATGGCGCTCCACAGAGGTTGTGGGGCTAAAGGAGATTACAGCGATAGGGAGGGGTGAGGCCGTGGAGGGATTTGAACGACGAGAATTTTAAAATTGAGGTATTGCTAGACCTGGAGCCAATGTAGGTCAGCGAGCACAGGGGTTGTCATGTATTCAATTGTCATTGTAACCCATGTATAAACTGACCTAAGTTGTACACTGTGAGAACATTGACCACTAGGTGGTGAACTTGTGGGAGACACTCCTAACCTGGACTTTCAGGTACAAAAGGGGAAGCTCCACCCACCTTCATCACTTCAGTGCTGGCTAATAAAGGTAACTGGTCACAGAGTGACCTTCTCTCAAGTATGGGCCTCGTATACATTTATACTGTGTAATAAGGACATATTATTGGCAACGAGAAACTGGGATTTAAACCACGCGAGCATGGCCACTAGCAGCACAGACGAGAGGTACTGTGTTGGTGATGATTGGGACAATTTTATTGAGAGACTACAGCAAAGTTTTGTCACGACAGAATGGCTGGGACAGGATTCGGCCGACAAACGCAGGGCTCATCTCCTGATGGTTTGTGAAACCAGGACGTACTCCCTGATGAAGGACCTTCTAGCGCCAGAGAAGCCGGCAGACAAAGCTTTTGAAGAACTCAGTAAGTTGATCGGGGAACACTTTAAACCGGCGAGCAGCATGCACATGGCGAGACACCGGTTTTACACCCACCGGCGGCGAGAAGGGCAAAGCATTCCAGACTTTGTGGCAGACCTCCGGCGACTGGCGAGCCTATGTAAGTTCCCAGATGCATGCAGAGCGGAGATGCTGCGAGACTTTTTTATTGAGGGCATCGGGCACGCTGGGGTTTTCAGGAAATTGATTGAGACCAAAGACTTGACCCTGGAAACAGCGGCTTTGATGGCCCAGATAGTTATCTCAAGGGAGGAAAAGACCAGAATGATGTTTGACAAAAATCTTGGTTTAAATGCAGCAAATGGACAGGGAGTCAACATTGTTAATGTGGGACACAGTTCTTCAGGCAGGCTGGGGCAATCAGACATGTCCGAGCATGTAGTCGAACCGAAAGGGGGAATTCAATAGAGACAATGGCTAGCTAAACGGCGATTCATGCCATCGCAAGGGACAATGCGGCCAGTAATGGGGCCATCAACACCTGTTAATGGTGCGCTTAAGGACAGTTACAGAGACAGTCAGAGACGATCGACTGGTAATGGGACTTTTGTTTCCAACAACGGCTCATGTTGGAGGTGTGGAGGCAAACACCCAGCCAGAGCTTGCAGGTATCAGCAATATACCTGCAGAAACTGCAACGTCAGCGGTCACTTGGTGCATATGTGCAGGAAGCCTGCAGCCAGGTTGATGTACAAGGAGGACGGGCCTGATGTAAGCCCTACGAGGCCAAATGAACACTGGGGGAAATCGCTGGAAGCTGAAGTTCAGCGCGTTCATGTGGAGCACATATACGATTCATACGCCAGGACGCCACTGATAATGATGAAAGTGCTCCTCAATAGCATCCCAGTATCAATGGAGCTAGACACAGGGCCCAGCCAGTCCCTGATGAGTATCAAACAGTTCGACAAGTTGTGGGCATCCAAGGCCAGGAGGCCAAAATTATTGCCAATTGACGCACAGCTACAGACATATACAAAGGAGATCATTCCGGTGCTAGGCAGCGCCACGGTAGTCATGACCCACAAAGATTCGGAGAACAGATTGCCACTCTGGATTGTTCCGGGGGACGGTCCCGCACTGCTGGGGAGGTGTTGGCTTGCTGTCATGAACTGGAAATGGGGCGATGTCAATGCAATTTCTTCATTGGAGCGAGTATCATGCTCACAGGTCCTGGACAAATTTGACTCATTATTTCAACCCGGCATTGGCACTTTCACAGGGACCAAAGTAGTGATTCACATAAACCCGGACGCCAGGCCAGTACACCACAAGGCCAGAGCGATGCCGTACGTGATGCGGGAAAAGATAGAAGGCGAATTGGACCACCTGCTGAGGGAAGGCATCATCTCGCCAGTCGAATTCAGTGACTGGGCGAGCCCGATTGTGCTGGTACTCAAGGCGGATGGGTTGGTCAGGATATGTGGCGATTACAAGGCCACCATCAATCAGGTGTCACTCCAAGACCAGTACCCGCTACCGAGAGCGGAGGACCTCTTTGCGACGCTATCCGGTGGCAAACTTTTTTCAAAATTGGACCTGACCTCAGCTTACATGTCCCAGGAGCTGACGAGTGAGTTGAAGAAGCTGACCACCATCATGACACATAAGGGGTTGTTTGAGTACAACAGATGTCCGTTCGGGATTCGCTCGGCCACCGCGATGTTTCAACGCAATATGGAAAGCCTCCTCAAGTCAATTCCAAGGACGGTGGTTTTTCAAGACGACATCCTCATCACGGGTTGCGATACTGAAGAACACCTCCACAACCTGGAGGAGGTGCTACGCAGACTGGACCGGGTAGGGCTGCGACTGAAAAAGGCGAAGTGCGTCTTCCTAGCTCCAGAGGTAGAATTCATGGGGATGAGGGTAGCAGCAGACGGGATCAGACCGACTGCGTCCAAAACGGAAGCGATCCAGAGAGCACCCAGACCCCGCAACACGACAAAGCTGCATTCGTTCCTGGGGCTCCTGAACTATTTGGTAACTTTCTTCCCAAATTGAGCACGCTGTTAGAGCCGCTACACATGCTCCTACGCAAAGGTCGCGATTGGATCTGGGGGGACAGCCAGGAAAGGGCTTTTGATAGAGCACGCAATTTGCTCTGCTCCAACAATCTGTTAATGCTAGATGACCAATGGAAGAAACTTGTTTTAATGTGCGATGCGTCGTCCTGTGGGGTCAGGTGTGTGTTGCAGCATGTTAATGCCAAGGGTCAGTTACAGCCGGTAGCTTATGCCTCCAGAAGTCTGTCCCAGGCAGAAAGGTGCTACGGGATGGTAGAAAAGGAAGCGCTTGCATGTGTATATGCTGTAAAGAAAATGCACCAGTACCTGTTTGGCAGGAAATTTGAGCTGGAGACAGATCACAAACCCCTAACGTCCCTTTGGGCTGACAACAAGACAACACAGCATCGGTGGGAGTCACTGTGGGAGGAGCTGAACTTGGCAGCTGACAGTGCGAGTGAGTTTAGTCCATATAAATAGGGGAAAGGAAAGAACAAATTAATATCAAGGAAAATGGAGAGAGAGGATTCAAATCATTATCACACTAACTGAGACTGGAGAAAGGTCGCTGGATTCACAGAGCAGATCTGATGGGACCAAGAGCTATAGAGTCCGAGAGGCGGGAGTTCCTGGCGTTGGTGAGGCCTATAAAGGCTCAGCGGCAGCAAGAGGCGGCGGCAGTCCGAGAGGCGGGAGTTCCTGGCGTTGGTGAGGCCTATAAAGGCTCAGCGGCAGCGCGAGGCGGCGGCAGTCCGAGAGGCGGGAGTTCCTGGCGTTGGTGAGGCCTATAAAGGCTCAGCGGCAGCGAGAGGCGTATTTGTGCAGCTGCAGCGGGGAGAGAAGGCAAAAAAGAAGTAGAAAGAAATCAAAAGGTGAAGTCACAGCCAAGGGGGTAAATGATTGGCTGGTGATTGGTGAATAGTTTTTCCTTTTTCTCTTCTATAACAGTGAGTAAACTTTAACATTGTTGTTGCCAATTTAAGTGTATCTAAGGGTTAAGTCATGGCAGGAGAGCTCGGTCTGGTGTTATGCTCCTCCTGTACCATGTGGGAACTCAGGGACGACACCAGTGTCCCTGACGACTATGTGTGCGGGAAGTGTATACTCCTCCAGCTCCTGACGGATCGCGTTGCGGAGTTGGAGCTGAGGGTGGATTCACTCTGGAATGCTGAGAATGACGTGAGTAGCACATGTAGCGAGTTGGCCGTACCGCAGGGAAAGGGTCCACAGCCAGATAGGGAATGGAAAACCAACAGGAAGAGCAGTGCAAGGAAGGTAGTGCAGGGGTCCCCTGTGGTCATCTCCCTGCAAAACAGATACACTGCTTTGGGTACTGTTGAGGGGGATGACTCATCAGGGGAGGGCAGCAGCAGCCAAGTTCATGGCACCGTGGCTGGCTCTGTTGCACAGGAGGGCAGGAAAAAGAGTGGGAGAGCGATAGTGATAGGGGATTCAATTGTAAGGGGAATAGATAGGCGTTTCTGCGGCTGCAATCGAGACTCCAGGATGGTATGTTGCCTCCCTGGTGCAAGGGTCAAGGATATCTCGGAGCGGGTGCAGGACATTCTAAAAAGGGAGGGAGATCAGCCAGTTGTGGTGCACATTGGTATCAACGACATAGGTAAAAAAAGGGATGAGGTCCTACGAAACAAATTTAAGGAGCTAGGAGCTAAATTAAAAAGTAGGACCTCAAAAGTAGTAATCTCGGGATTGCTACCAGTGCCACGTGCTTGAGCAGTGGTGCAGCAGGGAGGGATTCAAATTCCTGGGGCATTGGAACCGGTTCTGGGGGAGGTGGGACCAGTACAAACTGGACGGTCTGCACCTGGGCAGGACCAGAACCAATGTCCTAGGGGGAGTGTTTGCTAGTGCTGTTGGGGAGGAGTTAAACTAATATGGCAGGGGGATGGGAACCAATGCAGGGAGACAGAGGGAAACAAAAAGGAGGCAAAAGCAAAAGACAGAAAGGAGATGAGGAAAAGTGGAGGGCAGAGAAACCCAAGGCAAAGAACAAAAAGGGCCATTGTACAGCAAAATTCTAAAAGGACAAAGGGTGTTAAAAAAAACAAGCCTGAAGGCTTTGTGTCTTAATGCAAGGAGTATCCGCAATAAGGTGGATGAATTAACTGTGCAAATAGATGTTACAAAATATGATGTGATTGGGATTACGGAGACGTGGCTCCAGGATGATCAGGGCTGGGAACTCAACATCCAGGGGTATTCAACATTCAGGAAAGATAGAATAAAAGGAAAAGGAGGTGGGGTAGCATTGCTGGTTAAGGACGAGATTAATGCAATAGTTAGGAAAGATATTAGCTTGGATGATGTGGAATCTATATGGGTAGAGCTGCAGAACACCAAAGGGCAAAAAACGTTAGTAGGAGTTGTGTACAGACCTCCAAACAGTAATAGGGATGTTGGGGAGGGCATCAAAGAGGAAATTAGGGGTGCATGCAATAAAGGTGCAGCAGTTATAATGGGTGACTTTAATATGCACATAGATTGGGTTAACCAAACTGGAAGCAATACGGTGGAGGAGGATTTCCTGGAGTGCATAAGGGATGGTTTTTTAGACCAATATGTCGAGGAACCAACTAGGGGGGAGGCCATCTTAGACTGGGTGTTGTGTAATGAGAGAGGATTAATTAGCAATCTCGTTGTGCGAGGCCCCTTAGAGAAGAGTGACCATTATATGGTGGAATTCTGCATTAGGATGGAGAATGAAACAGTTAATTCAGAGACCATGGTCCAGAACTTAAAGAAGGGTAACTTTGAAAGTATGAGGCGTGAATTGGCTAGGATAGATTGGCGAATGATACTTAAGGGGTTGACTGTGGATGGGCAATGGCAGACATTTAGAGACCGCATGGATGAACTACAACAATTGTACATTCCTGTCTGGCGTAAAAATAAAAAAGGGAAGGTGGCTCAGCCGTGGCTATCAAGGGAAATCAGGGATAGTATTAAAGCTAAGGAAGTGGCATACAAATTGGCCAGAAATAGCAGCGAACCCGGGGACTGGGAGAAATTTAGAACTCAGCAGAGGAGGACAAAGGGTTTGATTAGGGCAGGGAAAATGGAGTACGAGAAGAAGCTTGCAGGGAACATTAAGACGGATTGCAAAAGTTTCTATAGATATGTAACGAGAAAAAGGTTAGTAAAGACAAACATAGGTCCCCTGCAGTCAGAATCAGGGGAAGTCATGACGGGGAACAAAGAAATGGCGGACCAATTGAACAAGTACTTTGGTTCGGTATTCACTAAGGAGGACACAAACAACCTTCCGGATATAAAAGGGGTCAGAGGGTCTAGTAAGGAGGAGGAACTGAGGGAAATCCTTATTAGCCGGGAAATTGTGTTGGGGAAATTGATGGGATTGAAGGCCAATAAATCCCCAGGGCCTGATGGACTGCATCCCAGAGTACTTAAGGAGGTGGCCTTGGAAATAGCGGATGCATTGACAGTCATTTTCCAACATTCCATTGACTCTGGATCAGTTCCTATCGAGTGGAGGGTAGCCAATGTAACCCTACTTTTAAAAAAAGGAGGGAGAGAGATAACAGGAAATTATAGACCGGTCAGCCTGACATCGGTAGTGGGTAAAATGATGGAATCAATTATTAAGGATGTCATAGCAGTGCATTTGGAAAGAGGTGACATGATAGGTCCAAGTCAGTATGGATTTGTGAAAGGGAAATCATGCTTGACAAATCTTCTGGAATTTTTTGAGGATGTTTCCAGTAGAGTGGACAAGGGAGAACCAGTTGATGTGGTATATTTGGACTTTCAGAAGGCTTTCGACAAGGTCCCACACAAGAGATTAATGTGCAAAGTTAAAGCACATTGGATTGGGGGTAGTGTGCTGACATGGATTGAGAACTGGTTGTCAGACAGGAAGCAAAGAGTAGGAGTAAATGGGTACTTTTCAGAATGGCAGGCAGTGACTAGTGGGGTACCGCAAGGTTCTGTGCTGGGGCTCCAGCTGTTTACACTGTACATTAATGATTTAGACGAGGGGATTAAATGTAGTATCTCCAAATTTGCGGATGACACTAAGTTGGGTGGCAGTGTGAGCTGTGAGGAGGATGCAATGAGGCTGCAGAGCGACTTGGATAGGTTAGGTGAGTGGGCAAATGCATGGCAGATGAAGTATAATGTGGATAAATGTGAGGTTATCCACTTTGGTGGTAAAAACAGAGAGACAGACTATTATCTGAATGGTGACAGATTAGGAAAAGGGGAAGTGCAAAGAGACCTGGGTGTCATGGTACATCAGTCATTGAAGGTTGGCATGCTGGTACAGCAGGCGGTTAAGAAAGCAAATGGCATGTTGGCCTTCATAGCGAGGGGATTTGAGTACAGGGGCAGGGAGGTGTTGCTACAGTTGTACAGGGCCTTGGTGAGGCCACACCTGGAGTATTGTGTACAGTTTTGGTCTCCTAACCTGAGGAAGGACATTCTTGCTATTGAGGGAGTGCAGCGAAGGTTCACGAGACTGATTCCCGGGATGGCGGGAGTGACCTATCAAGAAAGACTGGATCAACTGGGCTTGTATTCACTGGAGTTCAGAAGAATGAGAGGGGACCTCATAGAAACGTTTAAAATTCTGACGGGGTTAGACAGGTTAGATGCAGGAAGAATGTTCCCAATGTTGGGGAAGTCCAGAACCAGGGTACACAGTCTAAGGATAAGGGGTATGCCATTTAGGACCGAGATGAGGAGGAACTTCTTCACCCAGAGAGTGGTGAACCTGTGGAATTCTCTACCACAGAAAGTCGTTGAGGCCAATTCACTAAATATATTCAAAAAGGAGTTAGATGAAGTCCTTGCTACTAGGGGGATCAAGGGGTATGGCGAGAAAGCAGGAATGGGGTACTGAAGTTGCATGTTCAGCCATGAACTCATTGAATGGCGGTGCAGGCTAGAAGGGCCGAATGGCCTACTCCTGCACCTATTTTCTATGTTTCTATAAATGCAAATGCATCGGCCTGCATACAGAGGTGGCCACTCACATTAGCCACCTATGACTATACAATTCAGCACAGACCAGGCACTGAAAACTGTGCCGATGCACTCAGGAGGCTTCCACTAGCCACCACCGAGGGGGCAACTGAGCATGCTGCTGAGATGGTCATGGCTGTTGAAGCTTTCGAAAGCTAAGGCTCACACGTGACAGCCCGTCAGATCAAAGTCTGGACAAATAGAGACCCACTACTGTCTTTAATCAAGAAATGTGTCCTGAATGCGGACTGGGCAGCCATGTATGGGGCATGCCCTGAGGAATTTAAACCATTTCACAGGCGCAAGGATGAACTCTCGATTCAGGCCGATTGCCTACTATGGGGAAACCGAGTAGTCATGCCCCAGATAGGCAGAGAGGTGTTCATCAGAGAACTCCGCAATGAACACCCTGGCATTGTCATGATGAAGGCAATTGCCAGGTCACACGTTTGGTGGCCAGGGATAGATGCAGACCTGGAACTTTGTGTTCGCAGGTGCAACACATGTGCCCAGCTGGGCAATGTGCCCAGGGAAGCCCCCCTTAGCCCCTGGTCCTGGCCCACCAAGCCATGGTCACGCATCCATGTGGGCCAAGCAGGTCCTTTCATGGGAAAAATGTTTTTGGTTGTAGTAGACGCCTACTCCAAATGGTTCGAGTGTGACATTCTTAATTCAAGCACATCCTCTGCCACGGTAGAAAGTCTACGGGCAATGTTCGCCGCCCATGGTCTACCGGACGTCTTGGTCAGCGACAATGGCCCGTGCTTTACAAGCATTGAATTTCAGGACTTCATGGCAGGAAATGGTATCAACGTCAAACGGCCAGGCGGAACGAGCAGTGCAGATAATCAAACAGGGGATGCTCAGAATCCAAGGGGGTTCCCTACAAAGCCACTTATCATGCATCCTGTTGGCCAATAGATCCCGACCACACTCGCTCACAGGGGTTCCACCCGCAGAGCTGCTAATGAAAAGGACGCTCAAAACCAGGTTATCCCTTATACACCCCACCATGAAAGAAATTGTTGAGAGCAGGCGCCAGTCACAATGTGACTACCATGACAGGAATGCGAGGGCGCGATATATTGATGTCAATGATCCTGTCTTTGTCCTCAACTACGCTGCAGGGCCCAAATGGCTCGCAGGCACTGTGTTTGCCAAAGAGGGTTAAACTTACCAATGGACAAATCTGCCGCAAACACGTGGATCAAACAAAAAGGAGGTTCAGCAACCCCATAGAAGAAGCAGAGGAAGAACACGATGTCGAGTTCACTCCACCACAGGTGACCGAACACCGGAACCAAGTGGAGGAGAGCCCAGTCACTGTGGGCAGTCCGGACAGGCCTGAGGCACCGCAAACACCAGACACTCAAGCCAGCGCCCAACAACTGGAGCCCCAACTCAGGCGCTCTACAAGGGAGCGTAAACCACCAGAGAGACTTAACCTGTGATCCCAATAAGACTTTGGGGGGGGAGGTGATGTCATGTATTCTACTGTCATTGTAACCCATGTATAAACTGACCTAAGTTGTACACCATGAGAACATTGACCACTAGGTGGTGAACTTGTGGGAGACACTCCTAACCTGGACTTTCAGGTATAAAAGGGGACGCTCCACCCACCTTCATCACTTCAGTGCTGGCTAATAAAGGTTACTGGTCACAGAGTGACCTTCTCTCAAGTATGGGCCTCGTGTGCATTTATACTGTAGAGTAAGGACATATTAGGGGTGATGAGCAATGTTCCCCCAAATTATTTTTTAGGTGCGTGGCCCCTTCAAGGGGCTATGTGACCGATTCATAGCTTCGCGCACAATGTTGTGGGTAATGTTGTGTTCCTAACACAGATGAGGCTGCACACAGCGAGGTTAAAATAACAGTGACCTCAGTCTTTATAAAGACACTTCAGAGTGAGTAACAGGCCTTAGGGGCCGGCTTATATACAGTGCTCCCAAGGGATGCTGGGATCTCTTGGGACTTCAGGGGATGCGCTCCCTGGTGGCGGAACATGGGAGTGCATGCTTTACAGATACACAACATCACTCCCCCCTCCCCCCCGCCAAAGTCAAAGTGAAAACTATTTACAAGTTGAGGCAGTCGGGAGCCTTTCTTTCCCTGGTGGACCGCCTCGGTACAAATGTCTGTTCTGGTGTGTTGGCTGTGCCCTTGCTGGGTTGGCGTGTTGTTGGCCCTGTAGGGCTGCTGGGTGAGCCTGGCCTTGCTGGGCTGTTGGGCTGATGGTTCGATTTCCTGGTCCGGGGTGGTGTCATTGATCCTTTGGGTGTGTGTTGTGGGCTCAAAAAAGGTGGTGTCTGCTGTGGGTTGTTCAGGGCAGTCTGTGAACCGCAGCCTCGTTTGGTCCAGGTGCTTCTGCAAATTTGTCCATTGGCTAGTTTGACTACAAACATCCTACTCCCTTCTTTAGCTATCACCGTGCCCGTGGTCCACTTGGGACCATGTCCATAGTTTAGCACATACACAGGGTCATTCAGATCAATTTCCCGTGACACAGTGGCGCGACCATCGTTTACATTTTGTTGCTGTCGCCTGCTCTCTACCTGATCATGCAGGTTGGGGTGAACCAGCGAGAGTCTGGTTTTAAGTGTCCTTTTCATGAGTAGCTCAGCCGGGGGCACCCCTGTGAGCGAGTGGGGTCTCGTGCGGTAGTTGAGCAGTACTCGTGTCAGGCGGGTTTGGAGTGAGCCTTCTGTGACTCATTTGAGGCTCTGTTTGATTATTTTTACTGCCTGCTCTGCCTGCCCATTGGAGGCTGGTTTAAACGGGGCCGAGGTGACATGTTGATCCCCTTGCGGGTCATGAATTCTTTAAATTCGGCACTGGTGAAACATGGCCCGTTGTCACTGACCAGTATGTCAGGCAGGCCGTGGGTGGCAAACATGGCCCTCAGGCTTTCAATGGTGGCGGTGGCGGTGCTCCCTGACATTATTTCACATTCAATCGATTTTGAAAAAGCATCCACCACCACCAGGAACATTTTACCAAGAAACGGGCCCGCATAGTCGACATGGATCCTCGACCATGGTCTCGAGGGCCAGGACCACAAACTTAACTGGTGCCTCTCTGGGCGCGTTGCTCAACTGAGCACACACGCTGTATTGCCGTACACAGGACTCTAATTCAGAATCGATACCGGCCACCACACTTGGGATCTGACTATCGCTTTCATCATTACTATACCCAGGTGTGTGCTGTGGAGATCCGAGATGAACGTCTCCCTGCCCTTTTTGGGTAGCACTACACGGTTACCCCACAACAGGCAGTCTGCCTAAATGGACAGCTCATCCTTTCGTCGCTGGGATGGTTTGATTAGCTCTTGCATTTCAAAGGCGATGCTGGCCCAGCTCCCATGCAGTACACAGTTTTTTACTAGGGGCAGCAGAGGATCTTGGCTGGTTCAAGTCCTAATCTGGCGGGCTTTGACAGGTGATTTATCATTTTCAAACGCTTCCATGACCATCAACAAGTCCGCGGGCTGCGCCACCATCAACAAGTTTGCAGGCTGTGCCATTTCCACTCCCGTGGTGGGCAATGGTAGCCGACTGAGAGCATCCGCACAGTTCTCAGTGCCTGGCCTGTGGCGGATGGTATAGTTATACGCTGATAGCGCGAGTGCCCACGTTTGTATGCGGGCTGAGGCATTAGTATTTATCCCCTTGTTTTCAGCGAACAGGGATATGAGGGGCTTGTGATCGGTATCCAGCTCAAATTTGAGGCCAAACAGGTACTGATGCATTTTCTTTACCCTGAACACACACGCTAATGCCTCTTTCTCAATCTTGCTGTAGACCCTCTTGGCCTTGGACAAGTTTCCTGGAGGCATAGGCGACAGGTTGCACTTCCCCGCAACGTTAGCTTGTTGTAATACACACACGACTCCGTACGACGACGCATCACATGCTAGCACGAGTCTTTTACACGGGTTATACAATACAAGCAGCTTGTTGGAGCATAAAATGTTTCCGGCTTTCTCAAAAGCAATTACTTGTTTTTTTTTTCCCTATAGCCAGTTCTCACCTTTACGCAATAACACATGTAGGGGCTCTAAGAGGGTGCTTAACCCCGATAGGAAGTTACCAAAATAGTTGAGGAGTCCCAGGAACGACCGCAGCTCTGTGACATTCTGTGGCATGGGTGTAATTCTGATAGCCTCTGTCTTGGCGTCTGTGGGCCGAATGCCGTCCGCCGCGATCTTTCTCCCCAAAAACTCCACTTCTGTTGCCATGAAGACGCATTTCGACCTCTTCAGCCACAGCCCTACACGATCCAGTCGCTGGAGGACCTCCTCCAGGTTTTGTAGGTGTTCGACGGTGTCCCGTGACCAATATGCCATCCTGAAAAACTACCATGCATGGTACCGACTTGAGTAGCCTCTCCATGTTTCTCTGGAAGATCGCTGCAGTCGACCGAATTCCAAACGGGCATCTGTTGTAGATGAACAGTTCCTTGTGCGTGTTGATGCAGTTGAGGCCCTTCGAAGACTCCTCCAGCTCCTGCGTCATGTAGGCCAAAGTCAGGTCGAGCTTGGTGAACGTCTTGCCTCCTGCCTCCTGCGTTGCAAATAGGTCGTCTGCCTTAGGTAGCAGGTATTGGTCCTGTAGCGAGAAACGATTAATAGTTACTTTATAATCGCTGCAAATCCTGACCGTGCCATCACTTTTGAATACTGGAACAATCGGTCTGGCCTACTCGCTGAATTCCACTGGGGAGATGATGCCCTCGCGTTGCAGCCTGTCCAGCTCGATTTCCACTCTCTCCCTCATCACGTGAGGTACCGCTCGCGTCTTGTGGTGAATGGGTCGTGCTTCTGGGACCAAGTGGATCCGCACCTTCGCCCCGGAAAAGTTTCCAATGCCTGGCTCAAAAAGGGAAGGAAATTTGTTAAGAACCTGCTAATCGCCACTTGGCAGAGGAAGATCGGTCCATGGTGGACCAAAGCAATTTCGAGCCTTAGAGAGAGAATGACACTAAGATTAGTGGGAAAGCGGGTTGTGTAGAGGACACAGAGAGGCTGCAAAGAGATTTGGATAGGTTAAGCGAATGGACGAAGGTTTGGCAGATGGAATACAATGTCGGAAAGTGTGAGGTCATCCACCTTGGGGAAAAAAACCCCAAGGGAATATTATTTGAATGTGGAGAAATTACAATATGCTGAGATGCAGAGGGACCTGGGGGTCCTTGTGCATGAAATTCTTTTAGGAGTAAACAAAAAACATTAAACCGTGCCCCCCGATCTGGGGGAAACACCAACATTTACAAGGCCCTTTTTTTATTTTTTGGGGGTTTTTTTTGGGCACAGAATCAAATTTTTTTTTCCAAGTGCCCCCTATAAAAGGGGAGGGGGACACTAAAAGCACCGGCAATTAAAACAAATTAACTTAAAAACATAAAATCAAATTAAAATTTGGTTGCCGGGCGTGATGATGCACTCCAGTCCCTCCGGTGCCCACCTCTCGCGGAAGGCCGGTGGACACCGCGTGCTCCATCTCCAAGGACACCCTGGACCGGATGTATCCTTGTGCATGAAACTCTTTTTGGAGTTCACCTGCAAAACATAAAACATTAAACGGTGCCACCCGACCTGGGTGACACTCCAGACATTTACAAGGCCCTTTTTCCCCCCCCTTTTTCTTTTTGTGTTTTTCTTTTTTTTTTTGGGCACTAAAATCTCAATTTTTCCCCAGTGCCCCCTATAAAAGGAAAGGGGACACTAAAAGCACCGGCAATTAAAACAAATTAACTTTAAAACGTAAAATCAAATTAAAATTTGGTTGCCGGGCGTGATGATGCACTCCAGTCCCTCCGGTGCCCACCTCTCGCGGAAGGCCGGTGGACACCGCGTGCTCCATCTCCAAGGACACCCTGGACCGGATGTATCCTTGTGCATGAATCCCAAAAAGTTAGTGTGCAGGTGCAGCAGGTAATCAGGAAGGCGAATGGAATGTTGGCCTTCATTGCGAGAGAGATGGAGTACAAAAGCAGGGAGGTCCTGCTGCAACTGTATAGGGTATTGGTAAGGCCGCACCTGGAGTACTGCATGCAGTTTTGATCACCTTACTTAAGGAAGGATATACTGGCTTTGGAGAGGGTACAGAGATGATTCACTAGGCTGATTCCGGAGAAGAGGGGTTTACCTTATGATGATAGATTGAGTAGACTGTGTCTTTACTCATTGGAGTTCAGAAGGATGAGGGGTGATCTTATAGAAACATTTAAAATCATGAAAGGGATAGACAAGATAGAGGCAGAGAGGTTGTTTCCACTGGTAGGGGAGGCTAGAACTAGGGGGCACAGCCTCAAAATAGGGGGGAGCCAATTTAAAACCGAGTTGAGAAGGAATTTCTTCTCCCAGAGGGTTGTGAATCTGTGGAATTCTCTGCCCAAGGAAGCAGCTGAGGCTAGCTCATTGAATGTTTTCAAGTCACAGATAGATAGATTTTTAACCAATAAGGGAATTAAGGGTTACGGGGAGAGGGCGGGTAAGTGGAGCTGAGTCCACGACCAGATCAGCCATGATCTTATTGAATGGCGGAGCAGGCTCGAGGGGCTAGATGGCCTACTCCTGTTCCTAATTCTTATGTTCTTATGTTCTTATAACCTGGGCACATGAGGCCTCATCGACATGTGATAGCGCTCGGATGTCATCCCAGTTCCAGCAGATTTTGCCCAGCCAGCTCCTTTCAAGCAGTGTGGGGCCATTGCCCGGGACAATCCAGAGTGGCAGTTCGTGCACCGTGCACTCGTAGGTGACCTTGACCATGGCGCTGCCCAGGACAGTGATAAGCTCTTTGGTGTACGTTCTCAGTTTCGTGTGGATGGGGCTCAGGGCTGGTCTGAGTGCCTTGTTGCACCACAGTCTCTCAAACATCTTTTTACTCATGATGGATTAGCTAGCGCCAGTGTCCAGTTCCATGGCTACGGGTAAGCCATTCAATTTTACGTTTAGCATTATAGGTGGACATTTCGTCGAAAATGTGTGCACCCTGTGTACTTCAGCATCTGCCTCCTCTCTCTAAGGCTCGAAATTGCTTTGGTCCACCATGGACCGATCTTCCTCTGCCAAGTGGTGATTAGCAGGTTTTGCAAAGCTTGCAGCTCTTCTGCAAGCTTGTTGGAGGTACCCCATTGTTCCACAGCTCTTGCAAACATACCCTTTGAAGCGGCGTGAATAGGCTGAATGGAAGCCTCCACAACGCCAACAAGGTGTGAATTGCCTTGCATTCATCCTTTGTTGCGGACTCTGAGTCACCTTGGTCACCTGAGGCCTGCTGGCAGTTGCAGACTCGTGGTTTCTGTCCTGTACATTTCTGCTCGCAAACACAGTTCCAGTTAATTTATGAACATTACTAGCACTTGTGTGCTGAGAAATTTGTTTGGTGTTGTCACTGGTGGACATAAACGCCCGTGCTATTGCAGTGGCCTTACTGAGGGTCGGTGTCTCTACAGTCAAAAGTTTTCGTAAGATGGTCTCATGGCCAATGCCCAGTACAAAAATGTCTCTGAGCATTTGCTCCAGGTAGCCATCAAACTCACATTGTCCTGCAAGTCGCCTTAGCTCGGTGACGTAGCTCGCCACTTCCTGACCTACAGATCGCTGTTATACAACCGATACGTCGCCATCAGCACGCTCTCCCTCGGGTTAAGATGCTCCCGAACCAGTGTACACAGCTCCTCATACGACTTATCTGTAGCTTTCACTGGAGCCGGAAGATTCTTCTTGAGGCTGTAGGTCGGTGCCCCGCAGACCGTGAGGAGGACCACTCTCCTTTTTGCAGCGCTTCCTTCTCCGTCCAGCTCATTGGCTACAAAGTACTGGTCTAACCGTTCGACATAGGCTTCCCAGTCCTCACACTCCGAGAACTTCTCCAGGATGCCCACAGTTTGCTGCATCTTTGCGTTGGATGCGTATACTCGTCGCCAGTTGTTGTGTTCCTAACACAGATGAGACTGCACCCAGGGAGGTTAAAGTAACAGTGACCTCAGTCTTTATTAAGACACTCCAGAGTGAGTAACAGGCCTTAGGGGCTGGCTTATATACAGTGCTCCCAAGGGATGCTGGGATCTCTTGGGACTTCAGGGGATGCGCTCCCTGGTAGCGGAACATGGGAGTGTATACTTTACAGATACACAACAGGTAATGTCAGTCGCGAGGTTGGTGATGGGTGAACGGGACTTGGCGCGAGTTAGGGCACGGGGCAGCAAACACAGGGGGTGATGGGTGAGCGGGACTGGGTGCGAGTTAGGACACAGGCAGCGAGCACAGGGGGTGATGGATGAGCGGGACTGGGTGCAAGTTAGGATACGGGTCAGTGAGCACAGGGGGTGATGTGTGAGCGGGACTTGGTGCGAGTTAGGACACAGGGGCAGCGAGCACAGTGGGTGATGGATGAGCGGGACTGGGTGCAAGTTAGGAAACGGGCAGCGAGCACAGGGGGTGATGGATGAGCGGGACTGGGTGCAAGTTAGGACACGGGGCAGTGAGCACAGGAGGTGATGGGTGAGTGAGATTTTGTGCGAATTAGGACATGGGGGCAGCGAGCACAGGGGGTGATGGGTGAGCGGGACTTGGTGCGAGTTAGGACACAGGCAGGAGAGCTTTGGATGAGTTGAAGTTTACAGCAGGTGCAAGATGGGAGGCCGGCCAGGAGCGCATTGCAATAGTCGAGTGTGGAGGTAACAAAGGCTTGGATGAGGGTTTCAGCAACAGATGATCTGAGGCAGGGGCGTAGACGGGTGATGTTACGGAGGTGGAAATAGGTGGTCTTGGTGATGGAGAGGAGATGTGGTCGGAAGCTCAGCTAAGGGTCAAACAGGATGCGGAGACTGTGAACAGTGTGGGTCACACCTGAGACAATGAGCAGGGAGAGGGATGGAGCTGGTGGCTGGGGAACGTAGTTTGTGGCAGGGCCCCGAAGACAGTGGGTTAGATTTTCGGTCTCCTGCCGCCCCTGTTAGCACCCCGGAAGGGCAGCAATGGCGGCGGAAAGGGCTTCCAGGGCCCCGCCTGGAAATTCGAGGCCGGTTTGGAGGGAGCGCAGAGCGTTACCGCCCGGGAGAGGCGAGCCGGTGTCCAACACCCCTTGGTTGCGACACTGGCTCGATGTTTGGCTCCCGCCTGACCCTTGGCGCTGCGTAGATTGTAGATAATTGTGATTGGTTCTTTTTTGCAATTTATGTTGTGGTGGCGTGAGTTATGTATTGGGAATGGTTTTTGTTATGTTTAGAATAACTCCACAAGACTGAGTACTGTGAGCTTAAACTGATGTGACCTTAATAAAACTCCAGAGTGCCAAAACAGCGTGGCAGACAACCTTTTATACTCGCTTGCACGAGGTGTGCAGATGACCCTTGGGCCTCCAACAGATGCGCCCTCTGGTGGCAAGTCTTACACAATGATAATGTTTACATACATTACAGTTTTTTTCAGGTTTATTCCCTCCCCCCCTGGAGGCCGGCTGTTTAGCTCGGGATTTTCACTAGCTCAGCCGGCCTAGCGCCCTGAGAGAGGTGTGTAACGCCTCCCTTAGCGCTCCGCCCCACATTCAGGGCCCAGCTGATGCATTTTGCATTGTTGGACGCAAACCATTTGCCAGGGCAAAATTTCCCATTCTGCCTGGGCTAACGCTGCAACTGAGGCACGACCGAACTCCCACCCCAATGTCTTCGGTCTTTCCAGTGTATCATTGAAGGAAATTTCCGCTCAACCAGCGCTGGTTGTTGGACAATCTGGCAACATAGAGACAGTGGATGGGTCGATGGAGGTGGGGAGAGGTAGAGTTGGGTGTTGTCAGCATGGAACCTGACCTCGTGCCTGACCCCAGCATGGAACCTGACCCCGTGCTTGACCCCAGCATGGAACCTGATCCCATGCCTGACCCCAGCATGGAATCTGACCCCATGCCTGACCCCAGCATGGAATCTGACCCCGTGCCTGACCCCAGCATGGAATCTGACCCCGTGCCTGACCCCAGCATGGAATCTGACCCCGTGCCTGACCCCAGCATGGAATCTGACCCCATGCCTGACCCCAGCATGGAACCTGACCCCGTGCCTGACCCCAGCATGGAATCTGACCCCGTGCTTGACCCTTGCATGGAATCTGACCTCGTGCCTGACCCCAGCATGGAACCTGACCCCATGCTTGACCCCAGCATGGAACCTGACCCCGTGCTTGACCCCAGCATGTGACCTGACCCCGTGCCTGACCCTAGCATGGAACCTGACCCCGTGCCTGACCCTAGCATGGAACCTGACCCGTGCCTGACCCCAGCATGGAACCTGACCCCATGCTTGACCCCTGCATGGAACCTGTCCCCATGCTTGACCCCAGTGTGGAACCTGACCCCATGCCTTCAGATGATGTCCCCTTGTGCCAACTGGTAAATGTGAAAGTGAAAAGATCCTCTGGGGACTCCGGAGGGAATGCTTAAGGGATGGGAAGAGAAGCCATTGCTGGAGACTCTCTGGCTATGATGAGATAGGTGAGAGGGATTCAGGGGCAGTGATACTGAGCTGGACAACGATTGTGTTGACAGATTGTTTCTTTCCCGTTAATAATTAATATTCAAGCTTTTTTCATGGAGATAAGGGGATTAATTATTAATCAGGCATTGAGTGACTCACCTGACTTGTGTTATACCAGCCATGTTACTGTTATAAGCGAGAGGTGATCAGAAGGAATCATTAATGGATTCAGGAAGCATTGTTACTTTTCCAGGCAAGCTACTTTCAGTGGGGTCATTTTATACGACGCTTCTAGTGGCCTGGAGTCTTGCTCATGGTGAACACAAGTCAGTAAGTCAGGCCTGCGATGTTTGCCTCTCCCTCTGGAAGGGGTCAGCCGTGGCTCAGTTAGTGGCACTCTGGGGTAGAAGGTCATGGGTTCAAACCCCTCTCTGGAGACTTGAGCACATAATCCAGGCGGACACTCTCAGTTTGGTGCTGAGGGAGGTGCGGTCACTCGGATGAGGGCCGGACTGTCGGAGGGGCCATCTTTCGAACAAGCCCTTAAACCGAGGCCCCATCTGCTCTCTCAGATGGACATCAAAGATCCCATGGCACTATTTCGGAGAAGAGCAGGGGAGTTATCCGCGGTGTACTGGGCCAATATTTATCCCTCACAAACATCACTAAAATTGGTTTATCTGGTCATTATCACATTACTGTTTGTGGGAGCTTGCTGTGCGCAAATTGGCTGCCGCATTTCCCACATTACAACAGTGACTGCATCGGCATGGGACATCTGGAGGTCATGAAAGCCACTGTAAAATGCCATGTCTTTCTCTGTTATTGAACTTTCCATCATTGAACTCGGTGCGATTAAGCCTGAACACCAGGAGTGCATTCTTTCAGAATTCTTTAGTCTCTCTATGTGCAGACCCCTGTGATTTATTTAATCAATGCAGCTGCCTGCACAATTTGACCAGTCTGTTAAACGCGTGACTGCCCTCTGGGTAAAGCTTGCCGCCAACGAGTGTTTGTCACGGAGCCACCGGGGAGAACTCCCCTGCTTTGCTTCCGAATAGTGTTTGGGATCATTTGCATTCACCCGAGAGGGCAGACAGGGCCTCGGTTTAACATCTCATCCGAAAGACAGCACCTCCGACAGTGTGGCGCTCCCTCAGTACTGCCCTTCCGACAGTTCGGCACTCCCTCAGTACTGCCCCTCCGACATTGCAGCCATACCTCAGTACTGCCCCTCCAACAGTGCGGTGCTCCCTCCAACAGTGCAGCGCTCCCTCGGTACTGCCCATCCGACAGTGCAGCGCTCCCTCAGTGCTGCTCCCCGACAGTGCGGCGCTCCCTCAATACTGCCCCTCCGACAGTGCGGCACTCCCTCAGTACTGCCCCTCCGACAGTGTGGCACTCCCTCAGTACTGCCTCTCCGACAGTGCAGCGCTCCCTCAGTACTGCTCCCCGACAGTGCGGCACTCCCTCAGTACTGCCCCCCTGACAGTGCGGCACTCCATCAGTACTGCCCCTCCGACAGTGCGGCACTCCCTCAGTACTGCCCCTCCGACAGTGCGGCACTACCTCAGTACTGCCCCTCCAACAGTGCGGCACTCCCTCAGTACTGCTCCCCGATAGTGCGGCACTCCTTCAGTACTGCCCCTCTGACAGTGTGGCGCTCCCTCAGTACTGCCCCTCCGACAGTGCGGCACTCCCTCAGTACTGCCCCTCTGACAATGTGGCGCTCCCTCAGTACTGCTCCTCCAACAATGCAACGCTCCCTCCGTACTGCCCCTCCGACAGTGCGGCACTCCCTCAGTACTGCCCCTCTGACAGTGCAGCGCTCCCTCAGTACTGGTCCCCGACAGTGCGGCACTCCCTCAGTACTGCCCCTCCGTCAGTGCAGCACTCCCTCAGTACTGCCCCTCTGACAGTGCAGCACTCCCTCAGTACTGCTCCTCCAACAATGCAACGCTCCCTCCGTACTGCCACTCCGACAGTGTGACACTCCCTCAGCACTGCATTGGGTATATCCGCCTGGATTGTGGGCTCAAGTCTCTGGAGCAGGACTTGAACCCACGACCTTCTGACTCGGAGGCAAGAGTGTTGCCCACTGAGCCACGGTTAAAACCCAATCCTGGCTGGTGCAGGGCAACATGATAGGAATCAGACAAACAAGATGTCAAAGCAGCTGCTGTGGGGTGTTTAAGAAACATTATGTGTTGGGACTATCCCAATTAATGCTCCCTCCCACACTAGGGAATACGTTCATTATAAACCCAAGATGAAAGATTGCACGTGGTGATATCATTGCTGACAGCTGGTTGCTGATTTTCTCACCCTCCATTGCCCGCTCTTTCTGTCAGTTCTCTCTCTCTGCGCCGGGTCGGATCCAGCTGTGATGGACTGGCACATGTCGGCCTAATTCAATATCCGGACGTGGTACCCGACCTCTTCCTGGTCCCAGGCCTCTTCCTGCTCCTGCTCCTTCTCGCTGGCCTATGGCCTCACAAGGAAGTGTCAAGGTATCAGGGGAAAACAGGATTGGGTTTGTCTGTGATGTCATAGAATCCTAGAATCTTATAAAAACCAAACTTGCATTTATATAGTCCTTCTAACATAGTGAAAACGTCCCAAGTTGCTGCTCAGGAGCTTAGTCAAACAAAGTCTGAGCTACATAAAGAGATAGGACCATAAGCTTAGTCCTAGAGGTAAATTTTAAGGAGTGTCTTAAAGGATGAGAGAGAAGCGGAGAGGTTTGGGGAGGAAGTTCCAGAGCTTGGGGTCAGGCAGCTGAAGGTTGATGGTGGAGCAATTAAAATTGGAGATGCTCAAGAGGCCAGAATTGGGTGAGCGCAGAGATCTCGGAGGGTTGTGGGACTTGAGGAGGTTACAGGGATAGTAAGGGGTGAGGTCATGAAGGGATTTGAAAACAAGGACAGAAGGAGGCCATTCGGTTCATCATATCCCACTCCCCACCCCACCCCACCCCACCCTCCTGCCCCACCATTCTTTCCCCATAGCCCTGCAAATCTTTCCTTTTCAAGTATATCCAATTCCCTTTGTCCGGTATGCTTCCCATGGTTGAATATCCAGTGATGCTGAGTGCCTGGGCCTGGTTATTATTTGGGTGATGGCGGGTTATTATTTGGGTGAGGGAGGAGTGTCTTGTGTCCGTGGGACTTGCAAAATCAGACTCAACAGGTGAGGAAATGATAAAGGAAACACAGGCGGGCAATTCATATTGGAGGATAAAATCACAGAATGGTCACAGCACAGAAGGAGGTCATTTGGCCCGTCGAGCCCGTGCCGGCTCTCTGCAAGAGCACCTCAGCCAGTCCCACTCCACTGCCCTTTCCCCGTAGCCCGGCACATTTTTTCCTTCAAGTAATGATCCAATTCCCTTTTGAAAGCCACGATTGAGTCTGCCTCCACCACCCTCTCAGGCAGCGCATTCCAGATCCTAACCACTCGCTGCGTAAACAAGTTTTTCCTCATATCGCCTTTGGTTCTTCTGCCAATCGCCTTAAATCTGTGTCTGCTGGTTCTCGACCCTTCCACCAATGGGAACAGTTTCTCTCGATCTACTCTGTCTAGACACTTCATGATTTTCAACACCACTCTCAGATCTGTCAGCCGTGGCTCAGTGGGCAGCACTCTCGCCTCTGAGTCAGAAGGTTGTGGGTTCAAGTCCCACTCCAGGGACTTGAGCACAAAAGTCCAGGCTGATACTCCAGTGCAGTACTGAGGGAGCGCTGCACTGTCGAAGGGGCAGTCACTGAGGGAGTGCTGCACTGTCGGAGGGGCAGTACTGAGGGAGCGCCGCACTGTCGGAGGGGCAGTACTGAGGGAGTACTGCACTGTCGAAGGGGCAGTACTGAGGGAGTGTTGGAGGTGCCGTCTTTCAGATGAGATGTTATACCAGGGTCCTGTCTGCTCTCTCAAGTGGAAGATCCCATTGCACTATGTCGAGAAGGGCAGGGGAGTTATCCCCAGTGTCCTGGGGCCAATATTTATCCCTCAATCAACATAACAAAAACAGAATATCTGGTCATTATCACATTGCTGTTGTGGGAGCTTGCTGTGCGCAAATTGGCTGCCGCGTTTCCCACATTACAACAGTGACTACATTTCAAAAGTACTTCATTGGCTGTAAAGTGCTCTGAGACGTCCGGTGGTCATGAAAGGCGCTATATAAATGCAAGTCTTTTTTTCTTCTCTCAATCTTCTTTAAGGAAAACAACCCCAGCTTCTCCAGTCTATCCACGTAACTGAAAACCCTCATCTCTGGAATCATTCTTGTAAATCCTTTCCACACCCTCTCTCTAAGGCCTTCACATCCTTCCTAAAGTGCAGTAGTGCTGGCAGTGGATCTCTGTTTCTGCCCTGAACGGGTTAACTGGGGGAGGGGCGTTCCAGGAGGATTCCCCTGCTGCTACACTCAGACATTCTCTCCAGTTCCTGTGCCCAGTAATTGGCAACGGAGACTCCCAGAGGAGGAAATATTACTGAGCAGACCCTTCCGATTGGCTGCTCTTTCGAACCTTCGAGCTGTTGTCTGGTTTTTCTGAAACACAATTCCATCCCTCTCCGCCACCCCCCCCCCGCCCAATCCTCGCTCCCCACCCCCCTCATCCCCCTCCCATCCTGCTCCCTCCCCCTCCCCCATCACGGAGTGAAATCCTGGGGTGCCAGGAGGGACCTCTGCCTGTTGCCTGTTGTGTTAAGACCCAGGGACCCCGAACCCACCCCAATACCTAGCTCAAACTCAGCCTCAAATTACAGATCAGGAGCTGTATTTTCACACTAATTTCAGCAAATAAAAAGCAGACACGAATTTAAAGTGACAGGCATTAATCCCTCAGGTTGCCACTCGCAAATGTGGCTTCCACAGAGAGATGGTCAGACTGACAGCGGCAATTTACAACAAGAATTACTTACTGCAATTATACAGGGCATTGGTGAGGCCAGACCTGGCGCGCTGTGCACAGTTCTGGTCTCCTTAACTCAGGAAGAATATACTTGCCTTAGAGGGAGTGCAACAAATGATCACCAGACTAGTTCCTGGGATGTGGGGATTATCCTATGAGGAGAGATTGAGTAGACTAGGCCTATATAGAGTTTAGAAGAATGAGAGGTGATCTCTTTGAAACATAGGGCTAGAAATTTGGTTGGAGCGTTCCTCAGGCATAAATGTCAGGCGGTCACTAAATTTAGCGCGGAAAATGGTTAGCGACGGGCGCCACAAAGTTCAGTGGTTGGGCCCCGACAGTGGGTCGGACATTAAGGGAGGCGTTCCCCATGTCTCTCAGGGTGCTGGGCCGGGTGAGCAACTAATCCCAAGCTAAAGAACCAGCCTTGGTGCTCCCTGAGAGAGGTCTCCCTGTAACAACAATTGGAACAAAAAACGTTCCCCATACATTCCTCACCCCAAGTAAAGTTAAATCACAAAAAAAAATATCAATCACACTTCCCTCCTGCAGTCGCTCCTTCCCGTAGCACCCCAGGACAGCTCTGCACGCTTGCTTTCTCTGGCGGGGTCACTAGGGGGCACTACGGGTGCCATGCAAACCAAATGTTGCAGCCATGTTTATACCGGGGGCGTTGCACACCGGCGTGGCACTCCCGGGCGATACTGCTGTGCACTGCCGGTACCGACACGCTGAATTTGCCGAGTGGCATGAATGCCAGCGCTTGCGGTTACAAACCCTTTAGCGAGGGGCACTATCCAACCAAATTTCTCCCCCATATAATTCTTAAGGGGTTTGACAGGGTTTTAATGCTGGGAAGATGTTTCCCCCAGACTGGGGAGTCTAGAACCAGGGGTCACAGTCTCAGAATAAGGGGTCGGCCATTTCGGACTGAGATGAGAAGAAATTTCTTCACTCAGGGTTGTAAATCTGTAGAATTCTCTGCCCAGAGAGCTGTGGAGGCTGGGTCATTGAATATATTTAAGGTGGAGATCGACAGATTTTTGAGTGATAAGGGAATAAAGGGTTATGGGGAGCGAGCAGGGAAGTGGAGCTGAGTCCATGATCAGATCAGCCATGATCTTATTGAATGGCGGCGCAGGCTCGAGGGGCCGTATGGCCGACTCCTGCTCCTATTTCTTATGTTCAAATGAAGATACTAACTGGGGTATATATAAACAGGAATAATCATTAACCTGGGTATATACTAGTGGGGCTATACTGTAACCAGGAGATGCTGTCCCCAGGGTGAGACTCTAATCAGGATATACACTGAAGGACTTACATTTATAAAGCATCCTTGATGTACCTCAACCCCATTTACCCCATTTACCCCACTTTGCTCCATATCTCTCGATACCCAACAACAATCTATTGATCTCAGTCTTTAAAGCTCCAATTGACCCCCAGCATTCAGACCTTTTTGGGGGAGAGAATTCCAGATTGCCACCGCTCTTTGTGTGAGGAAGCGTTTCCTGACATCACCCTGAACATCCTGGCTCTAATTTAAAGATGACGCCCCCTTGTTCTGGACTCGCCCCACCAGAGGAAATAGTTTCTCTCTATCTACCCCATCAACTCCGTTAATCATCTTAAACACCTCGATTAGAGCACTCATTAACCTTCTACACTCAGGGAATACAAGCCCGGTCTGTGCAACCTGTCCTCATAATTTAACTCTTTTAGTCCCGGTACCATTCTGGTGAATCTGGGCTGTTCCCCCTCCGAGGCCGATATACCCTCCCTGAGGAGTGGGGCCCAGGACTGAATGGTAGGTGAGGTCTGACCGAGGCTCGCTACAACTGAAGCATCACTGCCTCGCTATTGTGATCCGGCCCTGTGAGACAACGGCCAACACTCCATGAGCCTCTGTGATTGCTTTCTGCGCCCCTCTGCATTTTGAGGAGTGATAGTTTGAGGATTGGCAGGTGACGGTGGTTTATTACAGATCTGCCCCCCCCCCCCGCGCCATCCCCCACCACCTCTGGCCCACTCCGACTGCTGTGCTTTATCGCCGAAGCCCTCTCCCTTTAGTTAGCAGAACCCTTTATCTTGTGGCTGATCTTTGCCCAGGCTTCACACTTCAATGAACCTCCAAGGTCACCACAGCGGAAATAAAGACCAAATTAGTAGCAGCTGGAATTGAAGACCGGGATCGCTGGCTAATGATTTCTACTTCTGTTTGGTTGGGTGATTTAGTCTGGTGATTTTACTACTCTCATGAAGTTGAAGTGTTCAATAGAGAATTGACTGTGTGGCTATAGATTCACATCCCAGCACCACCCTCTGGGATATTCAGGCTAAACATGTTTGTAATGTTTTTGGCATCAAGTCCAATTCTGCCTGAGTAATGTCAACAGAAATATTGCCTGTTACAACCCGTCCGCTCCAGCTAAGGTCATTGGGACAGGTCAACGTCAGCTTGCTCCCTCTCTCTGTCCCAGTTTCTGCCAAAGTCTCTTTGTGGCATCATGCATCATATGCATCGATAGGCAGTCCCTCGAAATCGAGGAAGACTTGCTTCCACTCTAAAAGTGAGTTCTCAGGTGACTGTACAGTCCAATATGGGAATTACAGTCTCTGTTACAAGTGGGACAGACAGTGATTGAAGGAAAGGGTGGGTGGGGAGTCTGGTTTGCCACACGCTCCTTCCGCTGCCTGCGCTTGGTTTCTGCATGCTCTCGACAACGAGACTCGAGGAGCTCAGCGCCTTCTCGGATGCACTTCCTCCACTTAGGGTGGTCTTGGGCCAGGGACTCCCAGGTGCCAGTGGGAATGTTGTACTTTATCAGGGATGCTTTGAGGGTGTCCTTGAAATGTTTCCTCTGCCCACCTGGGACTCGCTTGTCATGTAGGAGATCCGAGTAGAGCATTTGCTTTGGGAGTATTGTGTCAGGCAAAAGACGTCAGATGATTCCTAGCCGCTGCTTGTTCCTGCTTGTTCCCCAATCATGTTCTCTCCTGGTTGAAAGTCTGACTCAGCGAGGTGTTAATTCTTTGCCATGCAACTTCCTTTTCTGTGGGAACTTTTCATCAAAGGCACAGTTCTGACACAACTTTGATGAGTTGATACTTCTCGGGTTAAAAGCTTGTTTTTAATCCCTCCATTTTCCTCCCCTTTTCTCCTGAGGGTGATGGCCCTTTGCTCCCTGGATGCTGGGAACATCACCCTCACACACGCCAATACTGCAGCGGTTTATGTGAATGAGGTTAGTGCTTGGGGGATCCGCTGCTATTCACTGTTTGTAATACAGAGGAGCTTTGCTATGGAATTTGTTCCAAAATTTCCTGTCTCCTGGTCTTCTTTGGAATAGTGCCGTGAGATCTTGTACATCCATCTGAAAGGGTAGACGCGGGTCCTCGGTTTAAAATCTCATCTGAAAGACAGCACCTCTGACAGTGCAGCACTCCCTCAGTACTGCCCATCTGATGGTGCGGCGCTCCCTCTGTACTGCCCCTCCGACAGTGCAGCGCTCCCTCAGTGTTGCCCCTCCGACAGTGCAGCACTCTCTCAGTATTTCCCCCTCCGACAGTGCAGCACTCTCTCAGTATTTCCCCCTCCGACAGTGCGGCGCTCCCTCAGTACTGCCCCTCCGACAGTGCAGCGCTCCCTCAGTGTTGCCCCTCCGACAGTGCGGCGCTCCCTCAGTACTGCCCCTCCGACAGTGCGGCGCTCCCTCAGTACTGCCCCTCCGACAGTGCAGCGCTCCCTCAGTGTTGCCCCTCCGACAGTGCGGCGCTCCCTCAGTACTGCCCCTCCGACAGTGTGGCGTTCCCTCAGTACTGCCCTTCTGACAGCGCAGTACGGCGCTCCCTCAGTACTACCCCTCCGACAGTGTGGCGCTCCCTCAGTACTGCACTTGAAATGTGCCTAGATTATGTGCTCATAGAGTCATTACATTATGGCACAGAAGGAGCCCAGTTGGCCGAGCGCATCCATGCCGGCTCTCTGTCGTGCAATCCAGTCAGTCCCATTCCCCCGCTCTTTTTTTTTGTCTGTTCCTCCTGCTGCTCTCTTTTTTTCTGCTTTCTTTGTAGATTCCTTGGACAAATAAGGATGGTGAGCCCCAGATCCCAAAGGAAAGGAGAAGGACTCCAATGTGAGGTGTGCTCCATGTGCACTTTAAGGTATCGTTCGAGAGAAATGGTGTCAAAGTGAAGCATTGTGGGACTTTCACTTGCAATAAATGTGTCCAAGTTTTGTCTCTGCAGCAGGAGATCGTTTCCCTAAAGAAGATTGACCAATTGACGTTCTTAGTGGATTTTGACGACTTCCTGACTGGGATGAAAAGTAAGTCTTCATTGTCAGATATTGATAGCACCATATCTCTTGCCTCTTTGGATTCTCTTGTTACCTAAAACAGGTACGGTCCGCTTAACATGACAGGCAGTGAGGTCAGCACCAGTGACCCTGATCCTCAATGCTCACAACAGCATCTTGGAAAAGGTAAGGGGAAGGCTGCAAAGACCTAGAGGACGTCGTTTGAACAGCCAAGGAAGAGCAAGATACAGCAGGCTTTCCTCATAGGGGACCCCACCATCAGGCATACAGACAGCACCCTGAGTAGGGGGAAGGCTAGGGGACCCCATCATCAGAGATATAGACAGGACCCTGAGTAGGGGGAAGGCTAGGGAACCCCACCATCTGGCCCACAGACAGCACCCTGTGTGGGGAAAAGGCTTGGGGACCCTACCATCTGACACACAGACTGCACCTTGTGTGGGGGTAAGACTCTGTCGAGAGCAGTCTTCTGTTCTCCAGGGGCCAAGGTAGCTGATCTCTGGGATGGTGTGGATAAACTGATCAAAGGTGAGTGTAAAGATACTGTAGTCGGATTACATATTGGAACTAATGATATCATGGATAGAAGTCCATTGCTTTTGCAGGATTCCTACAGAAGCCTCATAGATGCCCGTCAGCAAATGGGTGCGAGGGGAGTTGTCTCCGGGCTATTACCTGTCATGTCCCGATCGATGGAGAGGAATAGCCGAATCATGGGGTTCAACATCTGGCTTCGGGACCTCTGCAAAAAGAAGAAGCTTTCCTTCCTCGATAATTGGAAGGTGTTCGTTCAACAAGGTAAGTTGTTTAGGAGAGACGGTCTCCATCTTAACTTCGTGGGAGAAAAAAGGCTGGCAGAGGGTGTTGAGCATGCTTTCAGAAAGCTTTTAAGCCAATTCAGCAAAGGAATAGTGTAGATAAGTTCAAAGTTCGGCTTTTTGCACGTGGTAACTACATTGATGCTCAGCATGAAGATGAACCGGGTAGGAGTAGGAAGCAAACAAGAATTAATAACTTTAAGAAATGAGATGGGAGACCTTTAAATTGATTTTATGTAAATGCACGGCGTGTTAGAGCAAAGTGTTAGAATTGTAATCCTGTGCTGTGTTGGCGAATTTAGGCGTAATGTGTATTTCTGAGACATGGCTAGATGACAATGATGGCACAGAAATTCACCTAAAGGGCTACAAGGGTCTCAGAAAGGATATAGCAGGTCAGAGAGGAGGTGGGGTTGAAATTTTTATCAGTGATAATCTAACCGCTAGAGAGAGACTTTATATTGCCTCATCAGGTACAAGTGGACCAAGTTCATGGGCAGGGATTAATTATCGGTAATTGTTATAATTATCGGTAATTGTTATAGGCCCCGGGTCAGACACTTGAAAGTGATGAGTTATTATGGAAACAGATCACTGATGCTTTTAATATAAAATGCCACCTTTGTCTGGTGGGTGATGTTAATTTTCCTGGCATTCAGGGGCACGGTGGTTTACCTGCTGTTGGGGGAAGTGCAGCTGAAAAATTTATTGAAAATATACAGGACTGTTTCCTGATTCAACATGTTAATGAAGTAACTAGGGAAAATCATATATTGGATCTGGTGTTTAGTAGTGAGCCTGACCTCGTATTAGGTCTCCATGTGGGGGAACATCTGGGCAACAGTGATCACATTATACGGTTCCAATTGGCTGGTAGAACTAAAGGTACTGAGAACCTGCAATTCGGATTTCAGAAGAGCAAACTTCTCCAAAATGGCAGATGATTTGGAACGGGTAAATTGGCTGACCTTCCTTGGTGGTGATGTGACCGATGTTGAATATAAATGGAAAGTTTTTAAGAATAAGATTAAAAATGTGGAAAACAAACAAGTAGTCAAAAATCAAAAGAAGGAAATGTGTTAAGAAAAAGCCAAGATGGCTGACTGAGTCTGTACAAAGACAAATAAGATGTAACAGAAATATTGCTATAAATTAAAGACATTTAACACTCAAATAAACAAGGTTGAATACAAATAACAACTAAAGAAAACTAAGACTGCTATTAGATCAACAAAAAGGCTAATGGAAAAAAGGATTGTAAACAACTGTGACAGTGATGGGAAGTGCTTTTTTAGTTATGTGAAGAGTCAGAGAACTATCAAAGACTGTATTGGGCCACTGAAGGGTGTTCAAGGACAGGTTACACAGGATTCACTGAGTATGGCAGGAATATTAAATGAGTACTTTGCATCAGTATTCATCCTTGAAGGTGATGCTCAAATATTAGAAATTAATACTAGTTTTATCAGTAACATTATATAGATAAGCATATTGTTTTAGAAAGAATTAAGAACTTAAAAATAGATAGAGTAGCCGGGCTGGATGATATCCACCCGAGGGCCCTCCGGGAGATGGGACATTGCTGTGCGAGCCCCTCCGGGAAATGGGACATGTGCTGTGTGAGCCCCTCCCGGAGATGGGACATGTGCTGTGTGAGCCCTTCCCTGAGATGGGACATGTGCTGTGTGAGCCCTTCCCTGAGATGGGACATGTGCTGTATGAGCCCCTCCAGAGGATGGGACATGTGCTGTGTGAGCCCCTCCGGAGGATGGGACATGTGCTGTGTGAGCCCCTCCGGGAGATGGGACATGTGCTGTGTGAACCCCTCCGGGAGATGGGACATGTGCTGTGCGAGCCCCTGGCCTGTATGTTTAATAGCTCACTGCTCTCTGGAATGGTTCCTACAGATTGGTAGGAGGCTAATGTGGTCCCCATTTTTAAAAAAGGTGACAAGGCTCACCCGGGTAACTATAGGCCCATCAGTTTATCGTCAGTAATAGGTAAGATGCTTGAAAGAGTCATAAGGGATGCAATATATGAATACTTGGATAGGGAGGGACATAATAGGGACATGGCTTCATAAAAAGAGGTCATGGCTCACAAATCTAATTGTATTTTTTTTAACAAGTTACAAAGTTGATGGATGAGGGAAGCTCAGTAGACATTGTCTACTTAGATTTCCAAAAAGTTTTTGACAAGGTACCACAGAAGAGGATTCTCTATAAGATCGGAGCCTCTGGTATTAGTGGAAATATATTGAGCTGGATTCAGAACTGGCTGGCAGGACTCAGGCAAAGAGCAGTTATAGATGGATTTGGATCTGTTTGGAGACCAGTCACCAGTGGTGTCCCACAGGGATCAGTGTTGGGACTGTTGCTATTTACTATTTTTATTAATGATCTGGAGTCAGGGGTTGGCAGCACAATTAGCAAATTTGCAGATGGAACCAAGCTCTGTGCGAGAGCTAGAACTGTAAAAGGCTTGTCTGATTCAGGCAGATCTTAATGTGTTGGGAGATTGGGCTCGAGTGCAAAATGATGTATAACTTGGATAAGTGCAGTGTGTACATGAGGGCAGGGCAAATGCTCAACATTCACACACCCTCCAGGGAAAGGCATTAAAGATGGTGGAGACGTAAAGAGATTTGGGCATTCTAGTGCATACATCCTTAAAGTTACAGCAGCAATGCTGTGCAGTGATAGCGAGAGCAAATAGGGTGTGGGGTGTCTCCATTGGACAATTGAGTATAAGATGAAGCATACTATTTTGTCCTTGTACAGGACCTTAGTCAGGCCGCACTTGGAATACCGTCCAGTTTTGGTCTCCTCACATGGTGGGTGATATTGTGGCTCTGGAAAGGGTGCAGAAGAGGGCCACTAGACTAATTCCAAGTCTAAAGCATCTTAGTTATCAAGGTAGGTTAAAAGAGTTGGGACTCTTTACCTTAGAACAGTGTCGACTTAGGGAGATATGATTGAGATTTGTAAGATAATGAAGGAATTAGACAGTGTTCCAGCAAATTTCAATTAAATAGGTCAGGAAGGACCAGGGGCACATCTAGGTTAAATGTCGGGAGATGGTTCTTTTCCCAGAGAATAGTGCGCCTCTGGACAAGCTGCCGTTTCATGTGGTGGATGCAGACTCACTGAATTCCTTCAAGCAAAAGCTAGATGTGTTTCTGGCTGCGGCAGAGATCACCTCTTACAGACGGTGGGTACTGCAAAGAATTTAATGGCCAGAGTGATCTCTTGGACTAGTTTCAATCACCTAGATGGGTCGGAAAGGAATTGCCCAGATTTCTTTCCCTGAATTGGCCTGGGTTGTTTATCTGTTTTTTTGCCTCTCCCGGCAGATCACATGGTTTGGGGTGGGGTGGTGTGTATAAGTTGTGATACACAAGGTAGCGCAATTGTGTAGGACAGGCTGGATGGACCAGATGGGCTTTACCTGTCCGTCATTGTTCATATGTTTGTATCCCTGTAGCCCTGCAAGTTTATTTCCCTCAAGTGCCTATCCAATTTCATCGAGTCATAGTCATGCCTCTGGGGTGCGGCTCGAACCCACAATCTTCTAACTCAGAGGCTACCCACTGAGCCACAGCTGGCAGAGAAAGGGAGCAAAGAGTGGGGAAGTGAGTTTTGGGGAGGGCAGATGAGTCAAGGTTATTTTTTAAGGAGGGGGTGATGACAGCATTTTTGAAAGGGAGGGATTAACAACGTCCCTTAGCATGGGAGGCCAGGAGGGTCATGGGTTTATTGGAGAGGGGATCAAGGGGGCAGGAGATGGGCCTCATGGAAAAGGTGAAAGATGGGAGGGCATAGGAGGACATGGAAAAGGAACTGCAGAGTAACGGGAAATAGGGAAGGAGTGAGGGGAGAGAGGAAAGGAGTAGGCATCGGCACAGATTATCTCAATCTTGGAGATGGACAAATCCATGAGCAATCATTGTCAAAGCTCACACTTCAGTAACATACACTTGTAGTAGATAGCAGAGAATAGGCAGTATGGGGTACGGCCCCTCATCAACCAACTACCTCGCCCAAGTACGCAACCATTACACGTGAGCGAAGTCAGAAAGCTATTGCACCACGGCCAAGTATGATCCTGCCTTCGCCAAATGTCCACACACAGGCAGCAGTCGCTGGACAACCTTTGGAACCAAGACCCCGGGCTGATTTATATCTCTGTGCACTGAGACCAGTTGTAGTTCCCCTACTCCCACCCCAGCTGAGGTGAGGCGACTGTGCACAGACTGGGGATGGGGCAGCGCCAGGGATCTGCCTGTCATGTGTGCACTACTGGGCTGCTGGGAGACCCGCAGCCTCTCTTGTTATTCATCGGATATTTTTAAATAATATTAATTGCTTCTCTTATTCATTCCCTTACTTCTCATGGGCCACCCCTCCTCGATGCCACAGAGGGACCGATTCCCTGGCAGTAAGCCTGTCTGTCTCTCAGCTGGCAGGCGTGCTCCCTCCCCGACCCCGCCACGAGTCTTGAGTCTTGCTGAAGAAGGCAGCTTCTAATGTAAGGAAGGCCGGACGCCTCGGTCAGAGGGAGCTGCTTCTTCACATCTGCCTGGTGTCATCACTCTGGGAGGGAATCTCAACCCAACACACTGCATTTAACACCAGCGCTGGGTAGCACCTTTTAGAAATCGCCCTGTGTGCAGATTTAACTCATGTGTATGTGTGAACAGGCAGTGTTGCAATTCACATCTCTGGCTATTTGTGGCTCCAACTAATTACACAATGATGATTTTACAGGATGATATCAGTAAACCAGGAAGGCAAATGGAATGTTGGCCTTTATTGCAAGGGGGTTGGAGTATAAAAGCAGAGAAGTCCTGCTACAACTGTACACGGTATTGGTGAGGCCACACCTGGAGTACTGTGTGCAGCTTTGGTCTCCTTATTTAAGGAGGGATATATTTGCTTTGGAGGCTGTTCAGAGAAGATTCACGAGGTTGATTCCTAAGATGAAAGGGTGGTCTTGTGAGGAAAGGTTGAGCAGGTTGGGCCTATACTCATTGGAGTTTAGAAGAATGAGAGGTGATCTTACTGAAACATATAAGATTCTGAGGGGGCTCAACAGGGTAGATGTAGAGAGGGTGTTTCCCCTCGTGGGGTAATCTAGAACTAGGGGGCATAGTCTCAGAATAAGGAGTCATACATTTAAAATGGAAATGAGGAGGAATTTCTTCTCAGAGGGTCGTGAATCTTTGGAATTCTCTGCCCCAGAGAGCTGTGGCTGGGTCATTGAATATATTCAAAGTTGAGATAGACAGATTCTTGAACTATAGGGATGTGAAGGGTTATGGGGAATGTTATATATGTAAACTTGTACAGCCACCAGAGGGCTCATCCCCTGGAGTCCAAAGGATCCCACAATCCCTTGGGAACACAAGTACTTAAGGAGGCCTCACAGGCTGGAGAGGCACTCTGGAGACCGGCAATAAAAAAACTAAGGTCGCACTTTACTTTGAGCTCACAGTATCCAGACTCTTTATTCATATATAACAGGGAACAGGCAGGAAAGTGGAGTTGAGGCCATGATCAGATCAGCCATGATCTTATTGAATGGCAGAGCAGGCTCAAGAGGCCAAATGGCCAACTCCTGTTCTGATTTCTTATGTTCTTATGTAACCAGTGGACGTTCCCTGTTTCGGGAACTATCCGATTTCCACTAGATTTCCCTTCTGGAGTTGTTGGAATTCTGCTCCTGGGTGGGTGTTTGCTGATTTCACTGCTCTCAGGCCTGGCCACAACCTCTTCCTCCAAATTTCCACTATTGTAGAAATGGTACCCCCTTTGAAAGGTGCAGATCATTGAGCACTGAATGGGGTTAAAATCAATCACAACGGCAATATTGGATGTATTTCAATGAATAAGCCAATTCACTGACCATTGTGCATGTGTTCACGGGATATGGGCGTCGCAGGCAAGGCCAGGATTTATGTCTGTTGTATTCAGTTACTGGCTCAAATCCAGACCTATGTTGAGTGAGCTGTTCTCAGGGGATGTTGGGTGCTGCAATTGGTCTCTGCCCATGTGGAGCCAGACCTCCTGCTTCTGATCGCTCTCTAGTGACTGCTGCCGGACGTGCCCAGGTTTGGCCAGGCTTAAGCTCCTGGTCAAACAATTTGCTGACGCTCGCTCTCAAGGCTCACGCATGAATTATGGCAGTATTGCCAACTCATGCAAGTTAGGAGACTTGTGATCCTGACTGCCCACTCGGTACCTCCCAGTGCCAGCTCACAGTCTCCAGAATCTGCAACCTTGTACAGTTGTGACATTTTGAAACTGCTGGGTAAGCTGTTTCACTGTGCAGTCCAAGTGTAGCGATGTATTGAAGAGGTGCTCCTGATATTTGTCGACCTCAAGTTAAAAAAGGAAAGAAATTGTATTCATTTAGCACCTATTACATCCTCGGGATATCCCAAAGTGCTTCACAGCCAATGAATTACTTTTGTAATTTCGAAAGCAATTCGAAGGCCATTTTGCGCATAGCAAGCTCCCACAAACAGCAATGTGATAGGTGACCAGTTAATCTGTTTTAGTGATGTTGGTTGAGAATGAATGTTAAAAAAGTAGCATAAATTGAGAAACTTCCATCTCTTTAGGGGCATGGAATGGGAATCAGGAGACCTGGGGAAAGAAAATACTTAAATTCATTAGCTAAAAAACAACAGTTAATATACATAAATATGAATTATTGTTATTTTAGTTTGTGGTTCATTGGAATGAGAACGGCCTTCAACTGTCTTCTGGATAAGACATTAAACCAGACACCAGGGTCCTGTCTGCCCTCTCAGGTGGACATCTGGGTCCCGTCTGCCCTCTCAGGTGGACACCTGGGTCCCCTCTCACCTCTCAGGTGGACATCAGGGTCCCGTCTGACCTCTCAGGTGGACACCAGGTTCCTGTCTGCCCGCTCAGATGGAAGTAAAAGATAGCATGCTACTATTTTGAAGAAGATCAGTGGAGCTATCCCCAATGTCCTCGGGTCAATATTTATCCCTCAACCAATATCACTAAATACAGATTATCTGATCATTATCACATTGCTGTTTGTGGGAGCCTGCTGTGCGCAAATTGACTGTCGTGTTTCCTATAACAGTGACTGCACTTCAAAAAGTCCTTCAATGGCTGTAGAGCACTTTGGAATGTCCGCTGGTTGTGAAAGAATCACAGAACGGTTACAGCATGCAAGAAGGCCATTCGGCTCGTCGAGTCTGTGCTGGCTCTCTGCAAGAGCACTTCAGCCAGTCCCACTCCCCTGCCCTTTCCCCGTAGCCCGGCAAATTTTTTTCTTTCAGATACTTATCTAACTCCCCTTTTGAAAGCCATGATTGAATCTGCCTCCACCACCCTCTCAGGCAGTGCATTCCAGATCCTAACCACTCGCTGCATAAAATGTTTTTTCTTATGTTGCCTTTGGTTCTTCTGCCAATCGCCTTCAATCTGTGTCCTCTGGTTCTCAACCCTTCTGCCAATGGGAACAGTTTCTCTCGATCTACTCTGTTCGGTCCCCTCATGAGTTTGAACACATCGATCAAATCTCCTCTCAATCCTCTCTGCTCTAAGGAGAACAACCCCAACTTATCCAGTCTATCCATGTAACTGAAGTCCCTCATCCCTGGAATCATTTTCGTAAATCTATTCTGCACCCTCTCTAAGGCCTTCACATCCTTCCTAAAGTGCGGTACCCAGAATTGGACACAATACTCCAGTTCAGGCTTTTATACAGGCTCAACATCATTTCCACGCTTTTGTACTCTATGCCTCTTTCATGAATCTCAGGATCCTGCAAGCTCTTTTAACTGCTTTTTCAACCTGCCCTGCCACCTTCAACGATTTGTGCCCATATATGCCTAGGTCTCTCTGTTCATGCATCCTCTTTAGGGCTATATCAGAATGTTGATGGTGAGGGATTTGGCGATGATAATGCCATCGAATGTCAAAGGGAGGTAGCTACAACCCTATATAAAGGCACTATATAAATGCAAGTCTTTTTTTCTAGGGGTAGTGGTCGCAGGTTTGGAAGGTGTTATTGAAGAAATGTTGACGAGTTGCTGCAATGCATCTTGTAGATGGTACACACTGCAGCCAGGGTGCACTTGTGATGGAGAGAGTTAATGTTTAAGGTGATGGACTAGGTGAAAGGGAAATCATGCTTGACAAATCTTCTGGAATTTTTTGAGGATGTTTCCAGTAGAGTGGACAAGGGAGAACCAGTTAATGTGGTATATTTGGACTTTCAGAAGGCTTTCGACAAGGTCCCACACAAGAGATTAATGTGCAAAGTTAAAGCACATGGGATTGGGGGTAGTGTGCTGACATGGATTGAGAACTGGTTGTCAGACAGGAAGCAAAGAGTAGGAGTAAATGGGGACTTTTCAGAATGGCAGGCAGTGACTAGTGGGGTACCGCAAGGTTCTGTGCTGGGGCCCCAGCTGTTTACACTGTACATTAATGATTTAGACGAGGGGATTAAATGTAGTATCTCCAAATTTGCGGATGACACTAAGTTGGGTGGCAGTGTGAGCTGCGAGGAGGATGCTATGAGGCTGCAGAGCGACTTGGATAGGTTAGGTGAGTGGGCAAATGCATGGCAGATGAAGTATAATATGGATAAATGTGAGGTTAACCACTTTGTTGGTAAAAACAGAGAGACAGACTATTATCTGAATGGTGACAGATTAGGAAAAGGGGAGGTGCAGCGAGACCTGGGTGTCATGGTACATCAGTCATTGAAGGTTGGCATGCAGGTACAGCAAGCGGTTAAGAAAGCAAATGGCATGTTGGCCTTCATAGCGAGGGGATTTGAGTACAGGGGCAGGGAGGTGTTGCTACAATTGTACAGGGCCGTGGTGAGGCCACACCTGGAGTATTGTGTACAGTTTTGGTCTCCTAACCTGAGGAAGGACATTCTTGCTATTGAGGGAGTGCAGCGAAGGTTCACCAGACTGATTCCCGGGATGGCGGGACTGACATATCAAGAAAGACTGGATCCAACTGGGCTTGTATTCACTGGAGTTCAGAAGAATGAGAGGGGACCTCATAGAAACGTTTAAAATTCTGACGGGGTTAGACAGGTTAGATGCAGGAAGAATGTTCCCAATGTTGGGGAAGTCTAGAACCAGGGGACACAGTCTAAGGATAAGGGGGAAGCCATTTAGGACCGAGATGAGGAGGAATTTCTTCGCCCAGAGAGTGGTGAACCTGTGGAATTCTCTACCACAGAAAGTTGTTGAGGCCAAAAGGAGTTAGATGAAGTCCTTACTACTAGGGGAATCAAGGGGTATGGCGAGAAAGCAGGAATGGGGTACTGAAGTTGCATGTTCAGCCATGAACTTGTTGAATGGCGGTGCAGGCTAGAAGGGCCGAATGGCCTACTCCTGCACCTATTTTCTATGTTTCTATGTTTCTAGGTGCTGATCAAGTGGATTGCTTTGTCCTGGATGGTGTTGAGCTTCTTGAGTGTTGTTTGAGCTGCAGACATCCAGGCAAGTGGAGTCTATTCCATCGCACTCGTGACTTGTCCCTTGTAGGTGGTGGAGATGCTCTGGGGAGTCAGGAGGTGAGACACTCGCCGCAGACTACCCAGCCTCTGACCTGCTCTTGTAGCCGCGGCAATGATGTGGTTGCTTCAGTTGAGTTTATGGTCAATGGTAACCACCAGGATGTTGTTGGTGAATGACATGGAATGTCAAAGAGAGGCGGCTAGACTCTCTCTTATATGGTGCAAATGTTACTTGCCACTTATCAGTTCAAGCTTGGATGTTGTCCAGGTCTTGCTGTATGTGGGTATGGACTGCTTCATCTATGGTCAGATGGGAGGTGGTGACAGTGGTTCCAAGTGGTGACACTGTACCAGAATACGGTGCTTTGAATTTGGAGCTGCAGAAAATGAAATTGTCTTCTGGAATTCTGCAAGAACGGGTAGGTCACAGATCAATAGCGAATGTCAGGAGCTGGGATTGGGGGATGGGGACCAGGAGTGGAGGGAGCAAAGGATTGGGAGCTGTGAAAAGTTTCTCACTATTGGAGAGCTTGGTCCAGAGGAGCGATTTGAAGTTAATACGGTGAAGTGACTCCCTACACCAGATACTGAGATCAATAAATTGTAAACATTCTGGATGCACGATCCTGAAACACAATTCCTAGGCTCATCACTTCCTACATGAGTTCTCACTTTATGTGTTTTCTGGATTCGTACAACAATGAACAGTGGGAAGTTATAAAACTTTCAGATTTACAGACTGCCATGGAATGTAATTGAACGAGTTTGAAAATAGAATGCAAGCAAAGTGGGTGTGGTGGCCACTGAATGGACAGGGTCCACGCCTGGCTCACATTCTCAGATTCCAGTTGTCTGGCAGCAATACTATAATGGGCACTGGGGAGGAGTACAATCAGTCAATCGGTGCCCATATAACTGCACCCCGCCAGAAGTCGACATCGTCTTGAGAGGGGAGTGTCATGAAGGAGTCAGTCATTTAGGACTGAGATGAGGAGAAATGTCTTCACTCAGAGGGTTGTGAATCTTTGGAATTCTCTACCCCAGAGGGCTGTGGGTGCTCAGTCGTTGAGTATATTCAAGGCGGAGAGCAATAGATTCTTGGGCACTAAGGGAATCAAGGGATATGGGATACGGTCGCCTGTCACTTTAATTCCCCACTCCACTTCCACTCTGATATCTCTGTTCTCGGCCTCCTAAACTGTTCCAATGAAGCTCAATGCAAGCTCGAGGAACAGCACCTCATCTTTCGTTTAGGCACTTTACAGCCTTCTGGATTCAACATCGAGTTCAACAATTTCAGACCGTAACCTCTGCCCCCATTTTGTTCCCTTTCCTCACATTTTTTTTAACAAAACTCCCCCCCTTTTTTTTCTGTTTCCCATGGCAGATGGTAATTATTCTGCCATTGACACCCGATCTAGACTCATCTTTTGTTTCCCAACTTGTGCCATTACCATCTCAATTTGGCCCATCATCCCTTTTGTCTCTCTAATCTCTCCTGCCTTCCACCCCATCATAGACCTTCCCTTTTGTTCTTTCCTCCCCCCCGTGCCCCCCCCCCGCGCCCCACCCCACCTCCCCCTTTCCCTGCCCCCGCACTTCCTTAAGAATCTGTTACATCTCAAACTTTTCCAGTTCTGACGAAGGCTCACAGACCTGAGACGTTAACTCTGTTTCTCTCCACGGATGCTGCCTGACCCATTGAGATTTCCAGCATTTTCTGTTTTTATTCCTATTTCTTGTTATGTTCTTATGGCCTCTTGTGCATCACCCCGCCCTTGGTGGCCGTGCCTTCAGCTGTCTCAGTCCTAAACTCTGGAATTCCCTCCCTAAACCTCCACCTCCCTCTTCTCCTTAAAATCCAGCCTCTTTGTCCATGATTTTAGTCATCCCTCCTAACCTATCCTTCTTTTGGTTCTGTGTTAATTTTTGCCTGATTAAGCTTCTGTGAAGTGCTTTAGGACATTTTCCTACTTTAAAAGCTTTGTATAAATGCAACTGACATTTTAAATCTAAGAGCCTATACTTAATAATGATCAGTATTAACAACAACAACAGTAAACCATTACTGATACAGGAAAGGGAATGATGCATTGCAATGCCTGCTAGTTTCTGGGGTTATGTCAGATGCTGTGTCAGCCGTGGCTCAGTAATACCTTTGCCTCAGTAATACCTTTGCCTTTGAGTCAGAAGGTTGTGGGTTCAAGCCCCAGTCCAGAGAGTTGAGCACAAAAGTCTAGGTTGACACTCCTGTGCAGTAGAGGGAGTGCTGGGCTGTCGGAGATGCCCGTCTTTCGGTCAGATGAGACATAAAACCGAGGCCCCGTTTGCCCTCTCACGTGGATATAAAAGATCCTATGGCTCTATTAATGTAGTGGTTATGTTACTATAAGGATATGGTAGTGTAGTGGTTATGTTACTATAAGGATACGGTAGTGTAGTGGTTATGTTACTGGACTAGTAATCCAGAGACCTGGACCAGTGATCTGGAGATATGAGTTCAGTGAAACTACTGGATTTTCGTTGAACTCCATCTACAGAAGAAAATCCTTACCTGGTCTGGCCTATACGTGAGTCCAGACCCACAGCAACGGCCCCTGAAATGGCCTAGCAAGACACTCAGTTGTCCAAGGGCAACTAGGGATGGGCACTAAAGGCTGTCCTTGCAAGCAAATGAATACATTTATTTTGAAGAAGAGCAGCGGAAGTGACCTTGGGCCAATATTTATCCCTCAACCAACATCATCAAAGCAGATTATCTGTTCATTATCACATTGCTGTTTGTGGGAGCTTGCTGTGCGCAAATTGGCTGCTATAATAGAACAGTAACTACACTTCAAAAAGTGCTTCATTGGCTGTAAAGCACTTTGGGACGTGCTGAGGTTGTGAAAGGCACTACAGAAATGTAAGTTTATCTGAGTTGCAGCCCCTCTTTCATTACTTGAAAGCTGCTCCTTGATTTTTGGCAGCACTTCAGTCCCACGCTCCTGATCTTTGGTCACCCGGTGCGGAGGGGAGTGGGCAGGTCGGAGCACCTCCTCGTGGAACTGCTTCTGGGTCTGGCCAAGGTGGCCATCAACTGGTCCAGGAAGCGGGCTGTTGAGGAGGTCGTTTGGCCAGTCTGCCTGCCTCTCTTCCGCAGCTACGTTTGCACCCGGCTGTCCCTGGAGATGGAGCAGGCCTTCCGCGAGAGATAGGCACCGGAGGGACTGGAGCGCATCATCACCCCAAGAAAGACTTAGATTTCCCACCGGATTTCCCAAAGCGCTTTACAGCCAATGAAATACTTTTGAAGTGTAGTCACTGTTGTAATGTGGGAAACGCAGCAGCCAATTTGTGCACAGCAAGCTCCCACAAGCAGCAATGTGATAATGACCAAATAATGTGTTTTAGTGATGTTGATTGAGGGATAAATATTAGCCAGGACACTGGGGATAACTCCCCTGCTCTTCTTCAAAATAGTGTCCTGGGATCTTTTACATCCCCCCCGAGAGCGCAGACGGGGCCTCGGTTTAACATCTGATCGGAAAGATGGATGAACAATATTTTAATTTTTTTGTTAACGTAGAGTTTTTAATTGCATGTGTCCCACAACTCTTTTGGAATTAACAATAAACATGTAAATCATAAACTTTAAATCGTGCCCCCCGACCTGGGGGACACTCCAAACATTTCCCAAGGCCCTTTTTTTGTTTTTTTTTGTGTTTTTGTAGGTTTTTTTGTTGTTGTTGTTTTTGGGCTCTACAAGTGCCCCCTATAAAAGGGGAGGGGGACACTAAAAACCCGGCAATTAAAACAAATTAAACTTTAAAACATATAAAATCAAATTAAAATTTGGTTGCCTGGGGTGACGATGCACTCCAGTCCCTCTGGCGCCCACCTCTCGCGGAAGGCCGCGAGCGTACCGGTGGACACTGCGTGCTCCATCTCCAAGGACACCCTGGCGCGGATATACGCATGGAAGAGAGGCAGGCAGTCGGGCTGAATGACCCCCTCGACCGCCCGCTGCCTGGACCGGCTGATGGCCCCCTTGGCCGTGCCCAGGAGCAGTCCTACAAGGAGGCCCTCGGACCTACCCGCTCCCCTCCGCACAAGGTGCCCAAAGATCGGGAGTGTGGGACTGAAGTGCAGCCAGAAATTGAGGAGCAGCCCCTTTAAATATTGAAACAGGGGCTGCAACCTCGCACACTCATGTGCCCCACAACTCTTTTGATTGGAGAACAAAATTAAACCGTTAAATCAAGTGCCCCCCGATCTGGGGGACACGCCAGACATTTTTAACTGCCCTCTTTTTTTTGGTGATTTTTTTGGGCAATAAAATCATAAATTTTTACAAGTGCCCCTATAAAAGGGGAGGGGGACACGAAAAACCCGGCAATTAAAACAAATTAAACTTTAAAACATATAAAATCAAATTAAAATTTGGTTGCCGGGGGTGACAATGCACTCCAGTCCCCATGTGCCCCACATGCTTACCATCCAATAGGCAGCTGCATGAGCTAAAGATAAACTAAGGGAGAGAGGGATCGCCCCAGATGAAGGAGGGAAGGTGGGGGAGGCCCAGGTGAGGGAGGGACACAGGTGAGGGAGGGAGGGAGGACCAAGGTACAGGTGAGGGAGGCCCAGGGGAGGGAGGAAAAGACCGGTCAGGGAAGGTGGGGGGAGGCCCAGGTGAGGGAGGGAGTCAAGGTGAGGGAAGGAGGAAGGGCCAAGGTACAGGTGAGGGAGGGAGGCCAAAGAGAGGGGATGAGGGAGGCCCAGGTGAGGGAGGGAGTGAGTGGGTGCGCAGGTGAGGGAGGGAGGGAGGGAGTGAGTGAGTGGGTGGGTGGGTGCCCAGGAGAGGGGATGAGGAGTGCCCAGGTGAGTGAGGGAGGGAGTGAGTGGGTGGGTGCCCAGGTGAATTACCTGAGCTGGACAGGTGTGGCCTCACGCAACCGCAGAGAGGAGACGGAATAAATTGGCATAAGTCAGTGGACCGCCCCCTCTGGTGTGGGAATGGACCAATGAGATGCCCGTCCCGCCTCCATCCAACCAATCAGCGCCAGGAAGAGGCGGTTCCAAAGTGTCATCGTGGTCATTGGCAATATACGGACCAATAGAAATGGGCATCGGGGTTAGATTGGCAATGGGACGGACCAATGGGCGTATAGGTCGACGAGCGCTGTCCAATGGGCACGGACCGGGGGCGGGGCCTGGGCCGGGCTGGGTGCCGGCGCCTCTTTGTTGTGGGAAAGGCGGCGGGCGGAGCCGGCACTCGGCACTCGTAGCGGAGCGGAGCGGGGCTCGAGGGACGGCGGCAGCGGCAGCGGCAGCGGCAGCGCTAGCGCTCGGCAGGTACCGGCTCCGGGCTCACCTGTGGCGGCGGGTCTGGGAGGAAGGCTGCACTGCACCCGCCGGATAGCGGCGCGACTGGGCTGGGGGTCCGACGCTGGTTTGGGCCGGGCCGGGGGTCCGGTGCCTGGGGTTGGGGTCCGGTGCCTCCTTGTTGACACTGACCATGGATTTGGGAAGTTCCCCCCCCCCCCCCCCCCCCCGGACACTGCGCTCAATCTCTCGGGGATTTCACTGTGAGGGTTTTTCAGGTTGAACAGCCTGTTGTTCAAAGGGGTGAGTAACATTATTCAGGATTCTCATTAACATCATCGGACTGGTAAAGGTTTGCAGTTTGTAAATTCCGGCTCTTTGCCTCCAGCCCCCATTTCCTGAAGCGCAGAGTTTGCGAAGTTTGTGATCTGTGTTTTTCCTGGTTTTGTGTCCCACGCCCTGGTGTAGTTCCTGTGTTTGTTCTGCCTGTACTGAGCTTTGTCCAGTCTGGCCGGGGACTGGAGAGGGCTGTGTTCAGGTGTTTGTGGACTGTGCTGTCAGGATGAGGCAGACAGGGCTTGGGGCGGTCGAATGGTGCCTCCAGAGTGAAGTTCAAGTGGCTTTAAAAAACGTGTTTTAAAGATTAAATTATAGCCTTTTGGTTCACTACCATCTGCTCTTGGAAATTGGTTTATTGGCAGCGAAGAGCAAAGCTGAAATTGTCTTGCATGCTGCCAGAGAGTCGCTGCTCCAGTATTATCCTGTCTGCTGTTTACACAGGGGTGGAGTGAGGAGACCTGGAGGTAATTACAAGGCTGTTACCTCATCCAAAGGTTAAGGTGATCTCATAAACAGAGAACGATACTGAGAATCATAGAATGATATGGCACAGAAGGAGGCCATTCATCCCATCGAGCCTGTGCCGGCTCTTTGAGAGAGCGATCCAATCAGTCCCACTCCCCACAGCCCTACAATCTTTCTTCCCTTCTCTGAATCCATCAATAGGGGCACAGCTGTAGCCTCTCGGGGCAGCCTGCTGTTTTCTGTCTTTATGTCACAGGGTGCTATCCTGGTTTTAATCTGCCAATGCCGTGTCCCTGTACAATTTTCAAAGATGAAGGATTAGTGATCGTGACTCCTTTTCTGTAAATTTCTGGAGAAATAACCGTTTCACTAATTGGAAATGTTTGTGTACAATGATGGGGCAATGAAATTTGGGATAGGTGGAAGGTGAGCAGCTGGAGAGTGGATTATGCAGCACGGTGTGAATAAAGAGCAGCGCTGCGAATACTGCAGTTCCCAGTAATCTTTCTGACCAGGGCCCTTGACTCAGCCCTGCTGTAAAGTGCTTTGGGAAGTCTCCTGGGGTGAAGGGATTTGAGGACGGATGTGTTAAGGTGGCTGGATCTATTCTAAACACCAGCACGGACTGGTTGGGCCAAATGGCCTGATTGAGTTATAAGCAGTGTTTAGATGCTACTGCTTTCTGCAGGAAGGAAAGATAATTTTATTATCTGTAGAAAAATGTTTTGGAGGTGAAGTCACGTGAGAGGCTGTGCATGAAGCCTGGTTGGTAAATATTTGTCAGTGGGCTGCTTTGGCCATGTTGTCATATCCAGCTGTTTATCTGTTTCCTGGATTTGAAGATTTTGTGTGACTGTCAAATGTGTTCTGCATTAATCTGCTTTTAGTTCTGCCATCCAATGAGTTGCCTGGATTTGGAGCTGGGCTGAGGCTGGCTTCTGCATGAGACAGTTGGAGAGGCTTTATTCAGTGAAATATTTAATATCTGACAGCTTCCCCTTTCTCTCTCCCACTGGTTTTCTCCCTTGAAGGCAGTGACTGGCAACCAACCGGTTCAGTGCTCAGGTAACTGTTACTGGGGGATAGTTTCAGAGCTAAGATCTGAAAACTTCCGTTTTATTTTAGCATATGCTCGAGTCCTGTCCACAAACCCCTCTCCTGGTTACACTTTGTAACATTTAACTCAAAGTGTGCTTGTGATTGATATTGGGATTTCCTATGTAATGGGGGGAAGGGAGGTTTACAGTTCCACCATATCCACTGGGCAACGTTACGGGTGATTTAATGTTTCCCGCCGTAAAACCATGAGCAGGAACCCGGCCCAATCTCTTCCTCCCACCGACCCTCGCTCGACACTCCGGCCAGTTGTAGTGCCACTGCTGCGCTGGCTGGGATGGACTGAGGATCAGTCCTGGCTCCCTCCTGCTGTGTGTGACTCGGGGCCGCACTTGGCACTGTATTCACCCACTGGCTTTATACTGGTGGGATGTTTCTGATGTGTGTATTAGGAGGCCTACTGGTCTCAGTATAAAACCAGCCTAACTCTGCCAATGGATCCCGCTCTTTAACCTGTGATCTGATTTAGCACGGAGGTGGTTCGGAATCTGCCTGTGAAATATTGAAGTAATGAACATGATTTTAATCCTGTCAATTATAAATGACTCATCACTTCCAAAACAAGTTTGTGGTTGGGAAAGTCCTTTTGACTACACAGCAGTTTCTTGCTTTGTGAAGTCTGGGTGTGGAGGGGTGGGGGGAGGCTGGGTCTGGAGGTGGGGGGGCTGGGTGTGAGCGGTGAGAACACCAGTCACACAACACAAAAGCAAAATACTGGAACCTGGAATAAAAACATAATTAAAATGTTTTTTTATACCAGTCACAAAACATCTGATTCAGAACTAGGACAGTAAAACATTCGATTATGCTCAGCTGGCTTTACCCCCTCTGTCTGTCTCTTCTCTTCCCCCCCCCCCCCCCCCCCCACACAGTCTGTCTTCTCCCCCCCCCCCACACAGTCTGTCTCCTTCTCCCCCCCCCCACACAGTCTGTCTCCTTCTCCCCCCCCCCCCACACAGTCTGTCTCCTTCTCCCCCCCCCCCACACAGTCTGTCTCCTTCTCCCCCCCCCCCACACAGTCTGTCTCCTTCTCCCCCCCCCCCCACACAGTCTGTCTCCTTCTCCCCCCCCACACAGTCTGTCTCCTTCTCCTTCCCCCCCCCCACACAGTCTGTCTCCTTCTCCTTCCCCCCCCCACACAGTCTGTCTCCTTCCCCCCCCACACAGTCTGTCTCCTTCTCCTTCCCCCCCCACACAGTCTGTCTCCTTCTCCTTCCCCCCCCCCCACACAGTCTGTCTCCTTCCCCCCCCCCACACAGTCTGTCTCCTTCCCCCCCCCCACAGTCTGTCTCCTTCCCCCCCCCCACACAGTCTGTCTCCTTCCCCCCCCACACAGTCTGTCTCCTTCCCCCCCCCCCCACACAGTCTGTCTCCTTCCCCCCCCCCCCCACACAGTCTGTCTCCTTCCCCCCCCCACACAGTCTGTCTCCTTCCCCCCCCCCCACACAGTCTGTCTCCTTCCCCCCCCCCCACACAGTCTGTCTCCTTCCCCCCCCCCCCACACAGTCTGTCTCCTTCCCCCCCCCACACAGTCTGTCTCCTTCCCCCCCCCCCCACACAGTCTGTCTCCTTCCCCCCCCCCCCACACAGTCTGTCTCCTTCCCCCCCCCCCCCCCAAACAGTCTGTCTCCTTCCCCCCCCCCCCCCAAACAGTCTGTCTCCTTCCCCCCCCCCACACAGTCTGTCTCCTTCCCCCCCCCCCCCCACACAGTCTGTCTCCTTCCCCCCCCCCACACAGTCTGTCTCCTTCCCCCCCCCACACAGTCTGTCTCCTTCCCCCCCCCCCACACAGTCTGTCTCCTTCCCCCCCCCCACACAGTCTGTCTCCTTCCCCCCCCCCACACAGTCTGTCTCCTTCCCCCCCCCCACACAGTCTGTCTCCTTCCCCCCCCCCACACAGTCTGTCTCCTTCCCCCCCCCCACACAGTCTGTCTCCTCCCCCCCCCCCACACAGTCTGTCTCCTCCTCCCCCCCCACACAGTCTGTCTCCTCCTCCCCCCCACACAGTCTGTCTCTTCTCACCACCCCCCCACACACAGTCTGTCTCTTCTCACCACCCCCCCACACACAGTCTGTCTCTTCTCACCAACCCCCCACACACAGTCTGTCTCTTCTCACCAACCCTCCACACACAGTCTGTCTCTTCTCACCACCCCCCACACACAGTCTGTCTCTCTCTTCCCCCCCCCCTCCCCACACACAGTCTGTCTCTCTCTTCCCCCCCCCCCCCCCAGATACAGTGCCTCCCACCCACGCTTCACCAGAGGCCAAGAACATTGACATTAGAAATGCTGTGTTGCTGAGGAGCAGTGGCTGGAAGAGCAGTCATGTCTAGTTTTCTCTCCTCGCCCAGCATCGCAGGCTCTCAGAGTCACACCGACTCTCGATCACTGAGTAATTCACTCGCCTCTTTAGACTGGGTGGGGTAGGGTGTGAGATGTTGGTATCATGACAGTGAGCAACCTTTGAGCAATGACTCGTTGCTATCAGAGTTCAGCAATGATTTGCTGCTGTGCCACCTTTGGAACCATTCTCTGGGAGGGGCGGTGAGTCAAGTGCAGCTCCCAGGCAACAAACATGGCACTTTGTTGTGAGATTGTTTCAGGTTACAGTGTTAACCAGAAAATCACCTTCAGGCATCCCCCACCTGTCGCACTAATGCTGACATCACCTTTCTCCTTTTGCTTACCTTGTTCCCAAGAGCATTTATTTTATAACTCCCCATTTCACATTTCTGCATATGTTGCACTGTGTGTTTTATGCTTGGGTAGACTGTTTCCCCGTAACCTGCCGTGGGATTTGATGTGTCCACACTTTGCCCCCAGTCGGTGATAGAGCCTCTGCTCTTGCTCTCCTGTAATTCTCTCCATTCTATCTCTCTCCACCTTCAAAAGCCAGTGTCAGCCGTGGCTCAGTGGGCAGCACTCTCTCCTCTGAGTCAGAAGGTTGTGGGTTCAAGTCGCACTCCAGAGACTTGAGCACAAAAAAATCTAGGCTGACAGTCCCAGTGCAGTGCTGTGGGAGCGCTGCACTGTCGGAAGTGCCATCTTTCAGATGAGACGTTAAACCGAGGCCCCGTCTGCGCTCTCAGGTCGACGTAAAAGATCCCACAGCACTTTTTCGAAGAGCAGGGTGTTATTCCTGGTGCCCTGGGGCCAATATTTATCCCTCAATCAACATAACAAAAACAGATTATCTGGTCATTATCATATTGCTGTTTGTGGGAGCTTGCTATGCGCAAGTTGGCTGCCTCGTTTCCCACATTACAACAGTGACTACACTCTAAAAGTACCTCATTGGCTGTAAAGTGCTTTGAGATGTCCGCTGACCGTGAAAGGTGCTATATAAATGCAAGTCTTTCTTTCTTTACCTCTTATCCGTTGGTCACCTCTCCTGACTCGACTTATAACCCCTATTCGTGTTCTCTGGCTTTTTTTCTCTTTCTCTCCTTTTTCTTTCTCTCTCCCTCCTGGGGTTCTTCTGAAGTGTTTCTCTATAGTTAAAGATGTATACAAGTGCACAAGTTGGTTTTAATTCCGTTTCAATGGGAATTAAAAAAAACTCCGCTGATAATAGCTCCCAGTGCCAAGGGGCTGCTCTCAAATGGCCTAAAGCACCCATACACTGTGCCTGTTAGAATAAGGATGACAATCTTGGGTTGGGCCGATGATAATACAGATGGTTTTGTGGACTCCGATAGTTTGTGGTTTGAAATGTGTTTACACCAGGAATTCTGCTCCTACCCCTCTCCCCTTGGATACCCCTCTCATACTGCGAACAGGTTGACTGCAGGAAGTTTTATTCAGAGAATATAGAGCCCAATCAGGCTCTTGACTGGGTTTATTGGCAGGTGGGGAGTTTGACTGGGGCGGTACACCTGTCACACTGTAACGCAGGTGTCCTAAGGCGAGCTCGGGGAGGACAGAAACCTCCCATGGAGCAGAAGGGCTTCAGTCTATCTAGATGCCTTATTGAGGGGTGATATGTAGTATTGGTATTTCCGAGAATCAGATTTTTTGCGTCCGGCTGAGAGCTGTTTATCGTCTCGTGAAAGACAGCACCTCCGGCAGTGCGGCGCTCCGTCCGGCGCTGCCCCTCCGGCAGTGCGGCGCTCCGTGTCATCCTAGATTTTTGTGCGATGGGAATGGTCAGATCTGGAAAAAGCTGGTGGCTCAACCAGTCTAGGAAATACCATCTCAGTCCCTCTATGGAATTCCTCTCTAGGTACATATCCAATGCTCTTGATTTCTAAGCTGCTATTTCCCCTTCTCATTCCACGTTTGAGGAAGTGTCCTCTTGTTGTAGAATCTGTGGTGGTGAAACGTTTAGCTTTTCTTGAGAGATTTTGAATCCCTCCCAGATGAAACCCGAGTCTCAACTTCCCACGTGTAAACATTCCCAGAGTCTGCAGCCTTGCCCTATAATACTGCAATAATCCCAGCCCTCAGTTTCTTTCCTTCGCTGCACCCTCTTCAATCCCCAGTGTTTAAAGGGTTAAATTGAGAATGGGCTAGGCTTGAGTTCCCTTGAGTTTAGAAGATTGAGGGGTGATCTAATCAAGGTGTTTGAAGTGTTAATATTCATTGGTAGGAAGTGAGAAACTATTTCATCTGGTGGGAGAGTCCAGAAAAAGGGGTCTGCAAAGAAAGACAGACTTGGATTTATATAGCGCATTTCACGACCACTGGATGTACCAAAGCTTTTTACAGACAATGAAGTATTTTGGAGTGTGGTCACTGTTGTAATGTAGAAAGCACTTCACACAAAGGGCAGTGGAATTCTGGAACTCTTTGTTCCAAATGGCTGTGGTTCTGAGGGCCAGTTTGAGTATTCAAGACTGAGATAGAACGATTTTTGTTGCTCAAGATTATCGAGGGCTGTGGAGCAAAGGCAGGTAAATGGAGGTACAGATCAGCCATGGTTTGAGGGGCTGAATGGCCTCCTGCTGGTCCTATGTCCCAGCGTCTGGATGTTTTTCTCCTAATCAACATAAAAGATAGATTATCTGGTCATTATCACAAAATACTTCATTGGCTGTAAAGCACTTTCTGAGATGTCCAGTGGTCGTGAAAGGCGCTATATAAATGCAAGTCTTTCCTTCTAATACTGTGCCCAGAATTGTACCCAGTACTCCGTGGGGCAGGTCCCACGCTCTGTACAAATCCTGAACCACTTGCTGAGAATTGGGCTCTGTCCCTCTGGTTACACAGCCCACTATCCTTTGTTCTCTGATTTTAACCACATTTTTTAGTTGAGCGGCTGACTCTCGGGGGAGGGATAAATATGAAGCATCAAAGTCTGAGGGAAAGCAGTTCACTATAACTACATGAACAACAGGACTGAAGTGATGTGGTGATTGGGCCCAATGAACTCCTCTGCCCCACCCTGAGATTGTGGCTTTGAATGTTCGCAATTAATTCCACTCGGCAGGAATCCAGGGAGCAGCGGCTGCAGATCGGGAGAGCGAGCGAGTGAAGGAAGACAAGAAGTTCATTTCGATTGCGCCTTTCACAACCTCAGGACGTCCCAAAGCGCTTTACAGCCATTGAAGTATTTTTGAAGTGTGGTCACTGTTGCAGCCTGAGAACCAGGGGTCACGGTCTCAGAATAAGGTGTCGGCTATTTAGGACTGAGATGAGGAGAAATTTCTTCACTCAGAAGGTGGTGAATCTTTGGAATTCTCTGCCCCAGAGGGCTGTGGAGACTCAGTCGTTGAGTACGTTCAAGATGGAGATTGATAGATTTTTAGATATTAAGAGAATCAAGGGATGTGGGGATAGTACAGGAAAGTGGAGTTGAGGTCGAAGATCAGCCATGATCTTATTGAATGGAGGAGCAGGCCCGAAGGGCTGAATGGCCGACTCCTGCTCCTATTTCTTATGTTCTTAAACGCGGCAGCCAACTTGCGCACAGCAAACTCCCATAAACAGCAATGTGATAATGACTAGATAATCTGTTTTTTGTTAACGTTGATTGAGGGATAAATATTGGCCAGGATTGGAAGGAGGTTGAAGCCTTTATACCTGGTTGTAGTGTCGAGACTTGATTCCTATCCCGATGGGAACAGGTTGAATATTTCTAGATGGAAAGATCTTGGTACTCTGCATTTTCCCTGCTCTCCAAGTGTTGACTTGTCAGAGACCATCTTCCCTCACCACCCCTCAATGAGCTTTGTGTCTCGACAGTGAGTGTTGATGGGGAGTGGGCCGATTGGGATTACCATCGAGTATCTGCCAATCCTGAACATGCACTTCCAACAACAACAACAACTTGCATTCATAGAACCTGTAACGTAGTAAAGCATCCCAGGGTGCTTCACAGGAGTGTTATCAGACAACATTTGACACCAAGCCACATGAGATATTAGGACAGGTGACCAAAAACTTTGTCAAAGTGGTAGGTTTTAAGAAGGAGAGAGAAGTGGAGAAGTGGAGAGGTTTAGGGAGGGAATTCCAGAGCTTAGGGCCCAGGCAGCTGAAGGCACGGCCGCCAATGGTGGAGTGATGGAAATCGGATGCGCAAGAGGGCAGAATTGGAGGGTTGTAGGGCTGGAGGAGGTTCGAGATAGGAAGGGGTGAGTCTGTGGAGGCATTTGAGAACAAGGATGAGAATTTAAAAATTGCTGTTGCTGGACGGGGAGCCAATGTGGGTCAGCAGGGGAGGGAGGAGAGGGTGGGGAGGAGGGGTGATGGGTGCATGGGACTTAGTGCGAGTTAGGATACCGGCAACAAGGTTTTTGATGAGCTTAAAGCCTCTGAGTCAGAAGGTTGTGGGTTCAAGTCCCACTCCAGAGCGCATAAATCTAGGCTGACATTCCAGTGTGGTGCTGAGGGAGTGCTGCACTGTCTGAGCGGCAGTACTGAGGGAGTGCTGCATTGTCAGAGGTGCCAACTTTCAGATGAGACGTTAAACCGAGGCCCTATCTGCTCTCAGGTGGACTTAAATGATCCCACGGCACTATTTTGAAGAAGAGCAGGGGAAGTTATCCCCGGTGTCTTCGGCTAATATTTATCCCTCAATCAACATAACATAAAAAAACAGATTATCTGGTCATTATCACATTGCTGTTTGTGGGAGCTTGCTGTGCGCAAGTTGGCTGCCGTGTTTCCCACATTACAACAGTGACTACACTCCAAAAGTATTTAATTAGCTGTAAAGCGCTTTGAGACGTAAAAGGCGCTATATAAATGCAAGTGTTTTTACAGAGTGTGGATGATGGGAGGCCAACCAGAGTGTTGGAATAATTAAGTCTAGATGTTATTGGGCAGGAGCAGGAACACTGATTTTTAAACCCTCCCCGATCCAGGGGTACTAAGGCAAATTATCATGCACCACTGCCCAGCTGAGGGGGGGCTAACTCATCGCTAACTGAGGGACACGCCAGGGCTCGCTGGTCTCTCTGGTTTAGCTGCTGCCTGGGTCAACAGTCAGGGAAGATATCGGAGGGGATGTCTGGAGATTTTCATGTTCCTATTTTTAAATTATGGATCTTTTAATAATGAAATGAAATCTGAAGTGGGCAGAACTGGTCCTGTAAACAACCTGTGCTTGATGGAAGTGAAATTTGGTGTGAAAGAAAGACTTGTATTTCTGCAGTGTCTTTCAGCCCCCTGGGACGTCCCAGAGCTGTACAGCCAATGGAGTACCTGGTTTTGAAATGTAGTTGAGAAATTTCTTGACTTGCATCTGCTCATTGCTGGCTATTTAGTAAATCATTGTGAATTATTCGAAGTCTGGGAAAATGTAGAATTTTGAGGCGATAATGTGGTTATTGGGCTGAGGGGAAGATATTTTAATTTTGAGGGTATATGTTGACATCGCTACTCGTTGGATAGTTGGTGGTGCGGTTTGATATTTTGGGTTGAAATGTATTCCGTGTGTGCACTTGGCCTTCAGGGCTTGTTGAGTTGTTTTCCATGGAGTCCCATGTGACTCCAGCATTACAATGCAAAGCAGCGAGTGTAAGGAATCTACAGAAAGCCGCTCCCTTTTTCTCAACCTTCCCCCACACAGGGCCCTAGTCTCAGACTGCGAGCTTGCTGCTCCATTTCAGGGGTCAGGGGTAGCTCGCCGGGGCTCTCTGCACTGGGCAGTCAGGACCCCCATCATTTGAGCACCTTCAGAGTCAGGAGGTTGTGGGTTCAAGTCCCGCTACAGAGACTTGAACACAATCTAGGCCGACACTGCCAGTGCAGTGCTGAGGGAGCGCCGCACTGTCCGATGAGGTGTTAAACCAAGGCCCTGTCTACCCCCTCGGGTGGATGTGAAAGCTCCTATGGCATGGCACTATTTGGAAGATGAGCAGGGGAGTTCCCCCCGGTGCCCTGGCCAATATTTACACCTCAATCGACATCACTAAAAACATCTAGTCATTATCACATTGCTGTTCATGGGACCTTGCTGTGCATGAATTGGCTTCCAACATTACAAGAGTAACTACACATCATTAGCTGGGATGTCCTGAGGTGGTGAAAGGCTGTATATAAATGCAAGTATTTCTTTGTTCATTTAAAGGACATTAAACCACACTTGGCAATGAGTGACTATCCACTCAACCACTTAAAAAAAAAATCTTTCCTTGCACCTTGCTGTGTCAGGATGAGCTGCCCACAAACTGGCTTTATATGTAGGAGGCGAGCAAGTGCTGCTGTATCCCTCTCCCTGTGCAGGAGAGTCTCTCTCCCGTCTATCCGCTTCCCACCCCCCCACCCCCCCCCCTCCGGTCTGCTCGAATGTGCTGGATTCTACGACAAATCATTTCTCTACTTATTTCCCTGCAACCTGTCAGAACCCCACCCCCCCAGCAAAAACGAGACTCCAAAATTTCTGCACACAGATAATATTACACCCCCGCAGCGATTTGGAAACCATTTGGGTTTGCAGCTGACAAGCAGCTTGTGCTCTGAGCTATGACGGATTGGCACAGCTGTTTATAGCGTGCTGTTTGGGTTCGGCTTTTTGTCTCTTTGAAACTTGGTGTGTCCTGATCACACAGCTCTTCCGACTTCACTCCAAGGACCAAACGCGTAGGATCCGCTGCCCACCGACTGTCATTAATGCAATTACTGTTTCGCAGGACTGGGAAGGGCCTGATTGAGGTTTCCAAACTAATATATGAAAAATTAGCAACTCAACTTGTATTTATATAGCACTTTTAACATAGTAAAATATCCCACGCGCTTCACAGAAGTGTGACAAGACAAATTAAACACTGAGCCACATAAGTAGATGTTAGGGCAGATGACCAAAAAGCTTGGTCAAAGAGATAGGTTTTAAGGAGGAGAGAGAGGTCGAGAGGCGGAGATGTTTAGGCAGGGAGTTCCAGGGGCCCAGGCAGCTGAAGACACATGAGATATTTGGACAGATGATCAAAGGCTGGACTATGGGGAAAGAGCAGGGAGAGTGGGACTAATTGGTTGCTCTTTCACCGAGCCAGCACAGGCACGATGGGCTGAGTGGCCTGTGTTGCATCATTCTAGGATATGACTGAAGTCACATGCAAATGTCATCCTACGGGAGGTAACCTTCAATGAAATGAGTATGCAGAGAGCTGTGTGAAGTTCTGGGCACCTCATTATAGAAAGGACACACACAGCTTGTGTCCAGTGCAGATCCCCAGGGGTGGCAAACCTCAGTAATGAGGAGACGTGTCCGATACTGGGACTGTTTTCACTGGAGCAGGGAAGGCCGAGGAGATTTGAGGTTTTTAAAATGATGGTGTTTTGATAGTGAATCACTGGTTGGGAGGAGTTACTCATTTAAAACCTGCAGAGGTTGTGAGAAAGGTCTTGACGGAGGGTTGTTGGAGCTTGGAATGATTTGCCTCGGGTGTAGTTGATGTAGAGACCATTGCACATCTCTCTTTTTTTAGGGAACATTGGATAAATATTAATCGCAGAGGACGGTTCCAGGCTCAGGGTGGACAGCGGGGTTAGCTTTGGATTGCTCTAGCGCAGGCACGATGGGTCGAATGGCCTCAAACTGTGCTGGAAAACCCCTCTATTGGAATAAGTGAGAGCTCAGTGCTTCCCCCCACTCCCCCCAGATCTTTACGTGCTTTGTGTTTCTGTCCCCCCCCACCCCCAGGTGTGTTAGTGTTCACTCCCTGCAGGGGAGAGGAGAAGGGGTGGTCTCTGAGGCTTGGCCTCCCATGCGCTCTGACCTCGTGGGTGTCTCCCCTCTGAGGTGGCCATGGGGGAGTGGGGGGGGGGGGGGGGAAGAAAATGTCCCTCGGGTGTGCGGGGTGATCCAAGGTATGCAGCGAGTGTTCATTTTTATCTGGTCTCCCCTCCAATCTGATGCAATGGTAAAGTATGACGGATAAATTGATTCCCTGAATTGCACAGTGGGTAAAGAAAGACTTGCATTTATATAGCACCTTTCACGACCATCATCATCATAGGCAGTCCCTTGGAATCGAGGAAGACTTGCTTCCACTCTAAAAATGAGTCCTTAGGTGGCTGAACAGTCCAATACGAGAACAACAGTCCCTGTCACAGGTGGGACAGAGAGTGGTTGAAGGAAAGGGTGGGACTGGTTTGCCGCACGCTTTTTCCGCTGCCTGCGCTTGTTTTCTGCATGCTCTCGGCGATGATACTCGAGGAGCTCAGCGCCCTCCCGGATGCACTTCTTCCACTTCAGGTGGTCTTTGGGGATGTTGCACTTTATCAGGGAGGCTTTGAGGGTGTCCTTGTAACGTTTCCTTTGCCCACCTTTGGCTCGTTTGCCATGAAGGACCTTTCATGACCACCGGACATCTCAAAGCGCTTGATAGCGGAATGTGGGAAATGCGGTAGCCAATTTGTGCACAGCAAGCTCCCACAAACAGTAATGTCATAATGACCAGATAATCTGTTTTTTATTTTTATGATGATTGAGGGATAAATATTGGCCCCAGGGATAACTCCCCTGCTCTTCTTCGAAATAGTGCCATGGGATCTTTTTTACATTCACCTGAGAGCAGACAGGGCTTCGGTTTAACGTCCCATCCGAGAGATGATGGTAAGCCAGCTCTGGTCCCCAGTTGGATGAATGCCCCCTCCACAGTTACCCAGATCCAATCAGCCCGGGTTCCTGCTGTTGAGCTGTGTTTGATGGACTGTGCACATTGGGTGAGTTGAGGATTCGCTCCCCGCTCAGACAGCTCTCTGTCGGGGATCATTGTGACAGACTGGCCCCGGGGAGAATATGGAGGCTGTTTGCGGCAGAGGAAGCTGTCCTCCAGCAAAGTGCCTGGGTGCTCGGGGAGAATGTGGAGGAGAATAACACCTTTGGAAAGCTCTGAATCATTCAGTAAGGAATGACATGCTACTGATGAGAACAGTAGAGAATGTAACTGAATATTTCATTGTTAAGTCTAAAGTTGTGGACTGAGGACGTCAAGTTTAATCAGGCCACGCTCGTCCTCGGCGAATGTTTGAGGATCTCTTGGTCCTTCGCTGGCAAACAATTTGAATAACATAAAATACAGGAACAGCCCAGCGCAGCGGCTAGACCCGAGCCTGGGCAGTTTGCAATGACTGGTGTGGACCATGCACTCGCTGGTCACGTGTTGCACAGTACCCTGAGCAACCCCGGAGAGTCTGTAATCAACACCCACCCCCCCACTCCCCCCTGATGTCCAGAGACACACGTCAGTCACTGGCAGCGAGCAGGGGTTCCCGCCCAGACCAAAGCCTGCCAGCTGCCAGGACTGCGGCCAACGATGCCCAAGTTTTGGGGGGGCAGGGGGAAGTTGGGCAAATGTACCTTGTGTGGTGGTCACTGTGGACCTTGACCCTGTTTGGGGGGGTGGGGAGGGATCCCGTCTGCAGGCACTAATGGTTATTCTTGGTGCTGTGGTCAGTGATTTAAATAGCTGTGGGGAAAGATTGGATAGGCTGACTTTGTTTTCTTTAGAACAGAGGAGGCTAAGGGGAACCTTATTGAAGTGTATAAAATTGTGAGGGGCCTGGATAGTGTGTATAGGAAGGACCTATTTCCCTTAGCAGAGGGGTCAACAATCAGGGGGCATAGATTTATAGTAATTGGGAGGAGGTTCAGAGAGGATTTGAAGGGAAATTTCTTCACCCAGAGGGTGGTGGGGGTCTGGAACTCACGGCCTGAAAGGGTGGTAGAGGCAGAAACCCTCACCACATTTTAAAAAGTACTTGGATGTACACTTGAATTGCCGTAACCTACAGGGCTACGGACCGAGAGCTGGAAAGTGGGATTAGGCTGGGTGGCTCTTTGTCGGCCGGCACGGACACGATGGGCCGAATGGCCTCCTTCTGTGCTGTAAATGTCTTTGTCTTTGAATGTCTATGGGGTGTGGTGGGGAGAAACGACTCCACAACCTCTGATGATGATGATGGGGGTGGGGGAAAGAGAGAGAGAGAGAGAGAGAGAGGCGCGGGATGGAATGAAAGGGCGGGAAGGGGGCTGGTGTATGGAGTAGAAATGTATTCAGAAATAAGTGGTGGGGTGGCCAACTGTTGCTGGAGCCAGTGTTTCACTGGACAAACCGGGGGGAGAGCAGACCCTGGGCTGCACTTTACATTCACTCACTTTCTGCTCCGTCTCTGATGAAGGGAATGGAAGATTAATTTCCCTTGGCCCTGAGGTGTGCCTCAGGGAAAGGATCCCAGTTTAGTTTAAGTAGGGGAAAGATTTGAATGAGGTCATCAGTTTGAAGTTCCCTGAATGTTTAAACTTCGACCCGGACCACGGGATCTGCCAGTTTGCTGAGTTGAGACTGAGGAATCTGCACAAGGCAGAGTAGCTGCGAGTGAACCCCCAGTACTTCTGTTTCAGGGATCTTGTCTTCAAATCTCTCCCTGGTCTCATCCCTTCCTCGGTGAGTGATTTCTCAGCTGCACCGGCCTCCTCTTCCCCCAACCCGAACTCCCCCGACTGCTCATCTCCTCCCTCCACCCCTCATCCCTTGCTGCATTGGTGGCTGTGCTCCCTGTGCCCTGCCCTTTCAACTCTCCCAAAACCATTTCCCCCTCTCCCTTCAAAAGCTTATCGCCTCAAGTTTGCTTCTGAAACCCCTTCCCATCTTTTCTGCCCTGTATTTTTGCTGTGTGTGTCTCTCGCTCGCACGATCTACCCCCCCCCCGCCCCCCCCCCCGGTTCTGATGCTCTTTGTTGTGAAGTTCTCTATAACGTTTGATGATGGCAATGTCTCTCTCTAAAGTCGGAGATTCTCCCGCTTTGTTGAGCATGGCGATCAGAGCGTCTTGGTCCTGTGCCCGAAGCAGATGGCGGAAAGCTGGTGCACGCTCCATTGGCGATGTATGTGCCCATGGTCTGTAAATGACGCGGTTTGTCAGAGGCAATGACCTTGAGCTGCACACAATGGCGATGGCCCCTGCTTGGGCGAGGGTGGATTTGGCCTCTCGTCTGCCAGTTATATCTGCCGAGTGCTATTCCAGGAATGTGGATCTGGGCCGTGCTGCTGATTGTGAATTCCAGGTTTGTTGTTGAGCTGGAAGGAGCTGTGCCTCCCACAGCAGCATTTCCCAATTAGCTGAGGCTTGCTCTCTGAGCGGGTCCACAAGAAGCTGCCGTTCTTGAGGCTGGCCTCCGTTTCTCCCACTGCAGGATGTGTTTACGTTCGGTGTTGATTGAAAACATTCTGCCCGAGCTCTGGTGCAATTCCAATTTGTTCTCCGTCCTCGAGCTCCTGTCTCGATTCTGCTCCACAGGTGGCAGTCCTTCGCGACCCAAGTTTGGTGTCACCCAGTGACACATCCTCGGTTTAACCTCGTCGTTGTTTCAGCTGCGGAGTTTCTCGAACGATGAAGCTCCGACTCCTGGGAACTGGGACAGGCAAGGTGCGCGCGAGGCTGCCATTGGTACAGGACCTCAGCACCCCAAAACACCCCTCGCACATTGACTCTCACACACACACAGCTCACACTATCGCCCACCAATATACGCATAGCAAGATCCCAGCAACAGCATATTAATTGAATGACCAGTTGATCTGTATTGGGTGGTGTTGGTTGAGGGGCTGAATGTTGACCAGGACATCGGGAGAACTCCCCTTCTTTTTGTCAAATCCCTTTTTGACAGGATCTTTAACATTCATGCAACATGGCAGTCGGGGCCTCAGTCTCATCAGAAAGACAGCCCCTCCGGCGGTGCGGCGCTCCCTCTGACAGTTTCAGCTTGCATTATGTGTGGAGCAGGGCTTGAACTCCTGACCACCTGACTTGAGGTGAGCGTGCTGCCCACTGCACGGTGAAAATATTCGCTGTTCCATAAGAACATTAGAAATAGAAGCAGGAGTAGGACATACGGCCCCTCGGGCCTGCTCCGCCATTTAATGCGATCATGGCTGATCCGATCATCGACTCAGGTCCACAGATTCATTTCTGCAAAGCCCCGTTATCGTCTGTGGCGGGCCTGCCCGTTACTCAACATTTGCAACCGCTAATCCTTTTCATTGTTTATCTGTCTAGCTGAGCAAACCGCTGTCTCGGGACTTTAACCATTCTTGGGTGGCCAGGATTGACACGAGGATAAGTAGTGATGCGGGAGGCCAATGCAAACAATGCTTCATGTATAGCTAACCATCATTGTAGCCTGTAGAAAGCGAGGATTTGAAGAAAGACTTGCATTTATATAGCGCCTTTCATAACTCAGGCTGTTCTAAAGCACTTCACAGCCAATTAAATACTTTTTGAAGTGTGGTCACTGTTATAATGTAGGAAATGTAGCAATTTGTGCACAGCAAGCGCCCACAAACAACAATGTGATACTGACCAGATAATCTGTTTTAGTGATGGCCAGGAAACTGGGGAGAACGCCCTTGCTCTTCTTCTAATAGTTGCCATAAAATCTTTTACTTCCACCTGAGAGCAGACGAGGCCTCGGTTTAACGTCTCATCTGAAACACGGTACCTCCGACGGTGCGGCGCTCCCTCGGCACTGGCCCTCGAGTGTCAGCCTGGATTATGGAGCTCGAGTCTCTGGAATGGGACTTGAACCCTCGACCTTCTGACTCGGGCGTGAGTGCTGCCCACTGAGACATGGCAGGCCCTGTGCGGTGGGGTTGGGATGCGGTGTCTATCCCAGGGGTGGGGTGGGGTGCGGTGTGTATCCCCGGGGGTGGTGTGTGTATCCCCGGGGGTGGGGTGTGTTTGTATAACCCGTTTCGGTGCATTTATTCCGGTTTAGCAATGCCCAGAGGCGAGCTATCGGAATCCGCTGTCTGGGAGCGCGATCATTCCCCAGCTATTCATTCTGTCTCTGAGGATTTGAACGCTTGAGAAATGTCGGAATTGTTTGGATTTCTGTGTTGGGTAATTGCCGTTCCTTTCTGTAGCGGTTCAGTGAGGGGGAGGATTTATCTGGAGCTTGTTCCCTCCCTCCCTTTCTCCCTTTCTCCCCCCCCATTGCAATCGAGTAATGATTATGAATTGTCGCGCTCCCTTGCTCTGCTGTCTCTGGGCTTTAACACGCGGCTGAATTCCGTGCGATTGTGACAATTTGCCTCCGGACGGCCCTGCCAGATTTTACTAGTGTGGTCACTGGTAAGTGGTGCCTGTCTGTCACGACTCCCTCGGTCTGCCTTTAAAAATCGTCACGGTAATCTGAGGCCTACTCAGTGACTAGTCACCACCACACACTAAGTCACGCTGTCTGTGGGTGTTGGAGTCTGTGGGCTACAGTTAATCTGCCAGAGTTCGCGGTTGAGGATGTATAACTAATTTAATTGAGCTAATTGCTGAGGAATTTTTCTGTCCAGTAAAAGACTTTGCTCTTTGACCTGTCTCTTGTTTGGAGCTTTACGGTTCCCAAACATAGCATTGCTCTATCGCCAGCCAACTCCCCAAGCGTTAGTAAAGTTGTGGTGATTAAATCTGCATGCAGGACAGCATCTGCTGTGGGGAACAATTAGCTGCTTATATTGGTTACTTTTTAGTGTCTGAAGAGCAAACCATCCCGCTGTTCAAAAGCTACAAGATCTCTTAAAGGGGAAAAACTCTAGCAGTTCAGTCAGTGTATTACCATAAGTTGGTTTGATGGTCTATAGTTTGCGCACTGCGATATTGAGTAGCCTAAAAAAAGAAAAATTGCATTTATATAGCGCCTTTAGGACCGCCGGTTGTCCAAAAGCGCTTCACAATATTTTTGAAGTATTTTTGAAGGTAGTCACTGTTGTAATGTAGGAAACGTGGCAGCCAATTTACGCACAGCAAACCCCTCCGACAGTGCGGCGCTCCCTCAGCCCGCCCTTCCGACAATGCGGCGCTAAACGCCACCTTTTTAAAAGCTTCTAAATATTTAAATTTACTAGAATTGACTGGCATACACCAGTTAAACTAAATGCACATGTATCATTTTTAAAGTCACTTTGTGATTTTAAAATCACGTTTTTCCACAGATGGTGGAACTGACACTGATTAAGATGCCCATTATTTACGATAAACCCATTTTCAGCTGCATTAATAAAACTGCACCTGTTTACCGCGCTTAAATACGTCAAGGAATATTTTTGAATGCAAATTTTTAAGAAAATACGTTGTAACTTGCTGCTTGCCTGGGCTGGGCCATGGAGGGGGCGATTTTAGGTTTGGTGATATGCAAGTGAGTTTGAGTGGAAATATCAACCCAAAATGCAAACACTGGGCAGGGATTGTGTGAACAATTGAGCAGCGTGTGCCCCACAGCAACTCTGGCGCTGAGAGTATTGCACGGAATATGCATGCAGCCCAGAGGCGCCACTGAGGGCTGTGCTGGGACCGAGGTTGCTTTGGGCGGGCCTGTGTACAGAACAGGACTGCAATAATGAACCTTGGACTAGTGAGAGCAGCGTGCTGTGTGTGTGTCCCCGTACGGGCTGCTAACACACCGACGTTTACTCCCAGTATCTATCGCTGTTTTTGGGTGAAACTTGGCACGTGTAGAAAGTGCCATTGTCGATTATATAGAATGACATCGAGTGTACAGCACAGGAACAAGCCATTGGGCCCCACGGGTCCGTGACACCAGCCCTTCCCTCCCCTCCCCCCTCTCCATCTCCCCCCCCCTCCCCTCCTCGCCATCTCCCTCCCCCTCCCCTCCTCGCCATCTCCCTCTCCCCCACCTCTCCATCTCCCCTCTCCCCCACCTCTCCATCTCCCCTCTCCCCCACCTCTCCATCTCCCCTCTCCCCCACCTCTCCATCTCCCCTCTCCCCCACCTCTCCATCTCCCCTCTCCCCCACCTCTCCATCTCCCCTCTCCCCCACCTCTCCATCTCCCCTCTCCCCCACCTCTCCATCTCCCCTCTCCCCCACCTCGCCATCTCCCCTCTCCCCCACCTGGCCATCTCCCCTCTCCCCCACCTGGCCATCTCCCCTCTCCCCCACCTGGCCATCTCCCCTCTCCCCCACCTGGCCATCTCCCCTCTCCCCCACCTGGCCATCTCCCCTCTCCCCCACCTGGCCATCTCCCCTCTCCCCCACCTGGCCATCTCCCCTCTCCCCCACCTGGCCATCTCCCCTCTCCCCCACCTGGCCATCTCCCCTCTCCCCCACCTGGCCATCTCCCCTCTCCCCCACCTGGCCATCTCCCCTCTCCCCCACCTGGCCATCTCCCCTCTCCCCCACCTCGCCATCTCCCCTCTCCCCCACCTCGCCATCTCCCCTCTCCCCCACCTCGCCATCTCCCCTCTCCCCCACCTGGCCATCTCCCCTCTCCCCCACCTGGCCATCTCCCCTCTCCCCCACCTGGCCATCTCCCCTCTCCCCCACCTGGCCATCTCCCCTCTCCCCCACCTCGCCATCTCCCCTCTCCCCCACCTCGCCATCTCCCCTCTCCCCCACCTCGCCATCTCCCCTCTCCCCCACCTCGCCATCTCCCCTCTCCCCCACCTCGCCATCTCCCCTCTCCCCCACCTCGCCATCTCCCTCTCCCCCACCTCGCCATCTCCCTCTCCCCCACCTCGCCATCTCCCCTCTCCCCCACCTCGCCATCTCCCCTCTCCCCCACCTCGCCATCTCCCCTCTCCCCCACCTCGCCATCCTCCCCTCTCCCCCACCTCGCCATCCTCCCCTCTCCCCCACCTCGCCATCCCCCTCTCCCCCACCTCGCCATCCTCCCCTCTCCCCCACCTCGCCATCTCCCCTCTCCCCCACCTCGCCATCTCCCCCCCACCTCGCCATCTCCCCTCTCCCCCACCTCGCCATCTCCCCTCTCCCCCACCTCGCCATCTCCCCTCTCCCCCACCTCGCCATCTCCCCTCTCCCCCACCTCGCCATCTCCCCTCTCCCCCACCTCGCCATCTCCCTCTCCCCCCCTCGCCATCTCCCCTCTCCCCCTCTCCATCTCCCTCCCCCCCTCTCCATCTCCCTCCCCCCCTCTCCATCTCCCCCTCCTCCCCCCTCTCCATCTCCCTCCCCCCCTCTCCATCTCCCTCCCCCCCTCTCCATCTCCCTCCCCCCCTCTCCATCTCCCTCCCCCCCTCTCCATCTCCCTCCCCCCTCTCCATCTCCCTCCCCCCCTCTCCATCTCCCTCCCCCCCTCTCCATCTCCCTCCCCCCCTCTCCATCTCCCTCCCCCCCTCTCCATCTCCCTCCCCCCCTCTCCATCTCCCTCCCCCCCTCTCCATCTCCCTCCCCCCTCCATCCCCCTCCATCCCCCTCTCCATCTCCCTCCCCCCCTCTCCATCTCCCTCCCCCCCTCTCCATCTCCCTCCCCCCTCTCCATCTCCCTCCCCCCCTCTCCATCTCCCTCCCCCCCTCTCCATCTCCCTCCCCCCCTCTCCATCTCCCTCCCCCCCTCTCCATCTCCCTCCCCCCCTCTCCATCTCCCTCCCCCCCTCTCCATCTCCCTCCCCCCCTCTCCATCTCCCTCCCCCCCTCTCCATCTCCCTCCCCCCCTCTCCATCTCCCTCCCCCCCTCTCCATCTCCCTCCCCCCCTCTCCATCTCCCTCCCCCCCTCTCCATCTCCCTCCCCCCCTCTCCATCTCCCTCCCCCCCTCTCCATCTCCCTCCCCCCCTCTCCATCTCCCTCCCCCCCTCTCCATCTCCCTCCCCCCCTCTCCATCTCCCTCCCCCCCTCTCCATCTCCCTCCCCCCCTCTCCATCTCCCTCCCCCCCTCTCCATCTCCCTCCCCCCCTCTCCATCTCCCTCCCCCCCTCTCCATCTCCCTCCCCCCCTCTCCATCTCCCTCCCCCCCTCTCCATCTCCCTCCCCCCCTCTCCATCTCCCTCCCCCCCTCTCCATCTCCCTCCCCCCCTCTCCATCTCCCTCCCCCCCTCTCCATCTCCCTCCCCCCCTCTCCATCTCCCTCCCCCCCTCTCCATCTCCCTCCCCCCCTCTCCATCTCCCTCCCCCCCTCTCCATCTCCCTCCCCCCCTCTCCATCTCCCTCCCCCCCTCTCCATCTCCCTCCCCCCCTCTCCATCTCCCTCCCCCCTCTCCATCTCCCTCCCCCCCTCTCCATCTCCCTCCCCCCCTCTCCATCTCCCTCCCCCCCTCTCCATCTCCCTCCCCCCCTCTCCATCTCCCTCCCCCCCCTCTCCATCTCTCTCCCTCCCCCCTCTCCCTCTCCATCCCCCCTCTCCCTCTCCCTCTC
>NC_091997.1:35238862-35284132 GCF_044704955.1 Pristiophorus japonicus
ATTTCCCCTCCCCCTTCCTTCCCTCCCCATTTCCCCTCCCCCTTCCTTCCCTCCCCATTTCCCCTCCCCCTTCCTTCCCTCCCCATTTCCCCTCCCCCTTCCTTCCCTCCCCATTTCCCCTCCCCCTTCCTTCCCTCCCCATTTCCCCTCCCCCTTCCTTCCCTCCCCATTTCCCCTCCCCCTTCCTTCCCTCCCCATTTCCCCTCCCCCTTCCTTCCCTCCCCATTTCCCCTCCCCCTTCCTTCCCTCCCCATTTCCCCTCCCCCTTCCTTCCCTCCCCATTTCCCCTCCCCCTTCCTTCCCTCCCCATTTCCCCTCCCCCTTCCTTCCCTCCCCATTTCCCCTCCCCCTTCCTTCCCTCCCCATTTCCCCTCCCCCTTCCTTCCCTCCCCATTTCCCCTCCCCCTTCCTTCCCTCCCCATTTCCCCTCCCCCTTCCTTCCCTCCCCATTTCCCCTCCCCCTTCCTTCCCTCCCCATTTCCCCCCCCTTCCTTCCCTCCCCATTTCACCCCCCTTCCTTCCCTCCCCATTTCCCCTCCCCATTTCCCCTCCCCCTTCCTTCCCTCCCCATTCCCCCCCCTTCCTTCCCTCCCCATTTCCCCCCCCCTTCCTTCCCTCCCCATTTCCCCTCCCCCTTCCTTCCCTCCCCATTTCCCCTCCCCCTTCCTTCCCTCCCCATTTCCCCTCCCCCTTCCTTCCCTCCCCATTTCCCCCCCTTCCTTCCCTCCCCATTTCCCCCCCCCTTCCTTCCCTCCCCATTTCCCTCCCCCTTCCTTCCCTCCCTATTTCCCCCCCCTTCCTTCCCTCCCCATTTCCCTCCCCCTTCCTTCCCTCCCCATTTCCCTCCCCCTTCCTTCCCTCCCCATTTCCCCCCCCCCCTTCCTTCCCTCCCCATTTTCCCCCCCTTCTCCAGGCGATCTCTTTGACCTAGAGAAGATAATGGTGGAACAGGCTTGAGGGGCTGAGTGGCCTACTCCTGTTCCTATGTTCCCTCTGATGTCTGCCAGGTTATCCCAAAGCTTGTGTGTGCAGTGAAGTTTATGGTGGAGTGCAGAAGTGGTTATGTCGGCAATCACAGCGGGCATCCCACAAACGACAATACGATGAGTGGCCGGTTAATCTGTTCTCACTGGTGTTGGTTGAGGGAAGTGTGTTGGCCAGAACATTGGGAGACATCCCTTCTGTTTAAATGGTATAGAATTACACCAGATATATGGCACAGAAAAAGACCATTCGGCCCAACCAGTCCATGCCGACGTTTATTCTCCACTCGAACCTCTTCCCATTTTTCCTCATTTAACTCTCAGTATAACCCTCTATTCCCTCTATTCCTCGTGTTTATCCAGCCTCCCCTTAAAGGCATCGATACTATTCGCTTCAACCACTCCCTGTGACAGCGAGTTCCACATTCTCACCACTCTCTGGGTAAAGAAGTTTCTTCTGAATTCTGTATTGGATTTCTTGGTGACTAATATTGGTGGCCTCTAATATTGCTCTTCCCCACAAGTGGAAACATTTTCTGTGTCGACTTTATCAAAACCTTTCATAATTTTAAAGACCTCTATTAGCTCACCCCTCGGCCTCCTCCAAGAGAAAAGAGACCCAGCCTGTTCATCCTTTCCTGATCAGTAAACCTTCTAATTTCTGGTATCATCCTTGTAAATCTTTGTTGCACATGTTCCAGTGCTTCTATATCCTGTTTATAATATGGTGACCAGAACTGTACGCAGTGCTCCCAAGTGTAGTCTAACCAAGATTCGATACAGGATTAGCAGAACTTCTCTACTTTTCAATTGTCCAAGAAATGACCCCCAGTGCCTGGTTTGCTTTTTTTATTGCCTTATTAACCTGCGTCGCTACTTTCAGTGACCTGTGTATTTGTACTCCCAGGTCCCTTTGCTCCTCTACCCCACTTCGATTCTGATTTTCCAAGTAACGTGACCTCATTTTTCTTGCCAAACTGTAATACCTCACACTTGGCTATGTTGAAATTAATTTGCCAATAATATTCCTGTTCTGCAAGTTTATCAGTGAGTACTGCCCTGGGATCTTCGACATCCACCTGTTAAATATGTCTAACACAGGGCAGCCCCTGTGACACGCAGCACTCCCGCACTGAATGCCAGCCGTGAGTGAGGTCTGAGCCTGCATCCTCCGAGTTAGATACAAGAACCTTGCTCATTGAGCTGAGCAATTGCAGTTCCTGAGGAATGTGACAATTCACCACGAGATGGGGCCATGCATCACCGTTCATCACCGAGACCTGACCTTATTTAAAGAGACCATCCCGACGGTGAGCTCCCGACCTTGGCACAGCGTGCTTAAAGATGTAAGTGACTTGCTGTTTGCTGATTCTCCGACTGTTGCATTGCAGCTGGGTGGAATCAAAGGTGAGGTGGATTGCAACTTCCAGCCCTAATGGGGGACTTTCCATACATTTGATTTATTTCATTTTTCAATCTCTATGAAAAGCGCTCAGGATGTGAGTTGAGGGGGAGGGGAGGGGTGAGTTGCAGAATTCTGATCCGCTTCAGAACTTCCTGTTCACTTGGGGCGACAAATAGACTTTTTCAAAAAGTGCCGAAGGTTGTTTCCTGAGCGCTCCCCTGCACCAATTTCACTTCCCATTTTGTTTCTTTGATTTGAATGTTGAGCAGCTGATGGCTGAGGTCACAGCACCTGCTCGCTCCTTCCTCTCTACGCGTACTTCCTGTAATCAGACCTGACTGGACGCCTACAGCAACACAGCTACAGTCGACAGCGGGCCAGGGGCGTGGTGAGAGCAGGGACTGGCTTGGCAAGTCGGGACTTCTATTTAATAAAGCATCACTCAGCTGTGTGTCTAATTACTGCTGCGTCAGGGCACTCCCAGGGCAGGTACAGCACGGGTTAGATACAGAGTAAAGCTCCTTCTACACTGTCCCATCAAACACTCCCAGGGCAGGTACAGCACGGGTTAGATACAGAGTAAAGCTCCCTCTACACTGTCCCATCAAACACTCCCAGGGCAGGTTCTGACTGGTTTAGACAGGTTAGATGCAGGAAGAATGTTCCCAATGTTGGGGAAGTCCAGAACTAGGGGTCACAGTCTAAGGATAAGGAGTAAGCCATTTAGGACCGAGATGAGGAGAAACTTCTTCACCCAGAGAGTGGTGAACCTGTGGAATTCTCTACCACAAAGTTGTTGAGGCCAATTCACTAAATATATTCAAAAATGAGTTCGATGTAGTCCTTACTACTAGGGGGGGGGGGGGGGGGGGGTGGAATCAAGGGGTATGGCGAGAAAGCAGGAATGGGGTACTGAAGTTGCATGTTCAGCCATGAACTCATTGAATGGCGGTGCAGGCTCGAAGGGAAGAATGGCCTACTCCTGCACCTATTTTCTATGTTTCTATGTACACTGTCCCATCATACACTCCCAGGGCCAGTACAGCACGGGTTAGATACAGAGTACAGCTCCCTCTACACTGTCCCATCAAACATTCCCAGGGCACAGATTTAGAATGGTTGTTATTTCATTGCTGTTTTGGGATCTTGCTGTGTGTATAATTTGCTCGTGTGGTTCCTAAATTACAACAGTGACTTCAGAAAGTACTTCGTTTGCTGTAAACTAACTGAGGTGGTGAAAGGTGCTATAGAAATACAAGTTCTTTCTTTTGGTTTATTTGTGATTGAATGGAAAGCTTCTCTGGTTCACATCTAGCCACGCCCCAGATCAGGGTACTGAGGCTGAGTTGTAAGGTCCTAAGTGTTTCACTAAAATCATCTACCTCTACTGCTTGTGACTGGAACCTGGGAACTGCTGGGTGCGGTACAAGGGAGGGACGATATTTAGTTTCCCGAATTAGGAGTTGAGTTTCTGTACTGTCCCCGGTAAATGTTTGTGATGCAGCAGCCCGTCTCCCCGGGGAGTGAGTGCATTGTGTCGGAACCTTGCTCCTTCACAATGTGTGATCAGGAGAAAGCCGCCTGTGTTTGCTTCCTGTGACCGGCTGCCGTACAACAGCAGTAGCTTCATTCTGAGCTGGTATCTGGAGGTGACAGATTGATGCCAGTGACTGGAACCGTTGCTGGCAGAGTCTCTCATCCGTTATCAATCAGATTCGTTATCAATCAGTGGCAAATTATTTTTTTCCCTAAGACGGAAGAGACTTGTAGAAAGCTTCACTTCTACTTTGAGCTGCTGACTGGCACCGTGCCAGGGTTTTGCAGAGAGCCAACAACAAAAATTTGCAGTTTGACATCTGTAATAGTGCAGAAGGAGATCCAGCTGCCCTGACTGCTGGAGTCTGACACGTCCAGGAATCAGCACTGGGCTTCCTGCACAGCGGGCCTGGGTTCCGCCACAATCACCAATGCGCAGAAGCCAGCGAGAGGCTTGCAGGCAAGACTCCGACGCATTGCTCGTCCGTTGCCGTAACCATGGAGGCACGGCTACCAGTACGTTACTTGTGCTGGAGTTCCCTTCGTTCTACTGTCCCTGGCGAGGTGTGCAGTTCCAAAGGGGCCGGCATCCCTCCAGACGCAATCTTTAGGGGCCAATTCTCTATTGGAGCCTATTCAACTGTGGGGGCATTGCAACAAGAGCTAATCTCTGAGACTGTGTCAGCTGTGGCTCAGTGGGCAGCACTCTCGCCTTGGAGTCAGAAGGTTGTGGGTTCAAGTCCTACTCCAGAGACTTGAGCACATAAATCTAAGCTGACACTCCCAGTGCAGTGCTGAGGGAGCGCTACACCGTCGGAGGGGCAGGACTGAGGGAGCGCTGCACTGTCGGAGGTGCCGTCTTTCAGATGAGACTTTAAACTGAGGCCCCGTCTGCCCCCTCGGGTGGAAGTAAAAGATCCCATGGCAGTATTTTGAAGAGGAGCAGGGGAGTTATCCCTGGTGTCCTGGCCAATATTTATCCCTCAATCAACATAACAAAAAAACAGATTATCTGGTCATTATCACATTGCTGTTTGGGAGCTTGCTGTGTGCAAATGTCTGCCGTGCTCCCACATAACAGTGACTACACTTCAAAAGTACTTCATTTTCACTTGTGGAGGAATCTCGAACTAGGGGGCATAGTCTCAGAATAAGTGGTCGACCACTTAAAACTGAGATCAGGAGGAATTTCTGCCCCGGGTGGGGGATTCTTACCGGCCAGGCCTGGGGGAGGGGAGGGGGGGCCCTCGCTCAATTACAAGGCGGTCACAGCGCTGTACGCTCCGCCTTCCGGCCGTGCGGCTTGTGGTGAGACGTGCATGTCCTGCCGACTGAGGGAAAATGTGCATTCCTGCCCAGGGTGGTTAGCAGCAGCTGTGCACATCTGTAAACATCAAAAACATTCTCAGCAAATGGCCTGGAGAAGCACTTCAAACCAAGATTCGATTGTTCAAATTCAACCAAACAATCATTTCTCGCTCTCGTGTGCTCCTGTCAGGTTTGTTCAATTCTGAATCTGTGTATTTGCTGGGGATGTTGATATTGCTGTCTTTATAAATAAGTGCTCCCTCTGGTGCAGTGCCGGCTCCTTGGAGTCGCATCTGAGACTTTTGGAGGCTTTTCTATTCGTTCCTGGGATGTGGGTGTCGCTGGCAAGGCCGGCATTTATTGCCCATCCCTAATTGCCCCTTGAGAAGGAGGTGGTGAGCCGCCTTCTTGAACCGCTGCAGTCCGTGTGGTGAAGGTGCTCCCACAGTGCTGTTAGGAAGGGAGTTCCAGGATTTTGACCCAGCGACGATGAAGGAACGGCCGATATATTTCCAAGTCAGGATGGTGTGTGACTTGGAGGGGAACGTGGAGGTGATGGTGTTCCCATGCGCCTGCTGCCCTTGTCCTTCTAGGTGGTAGAGGTCGAGGGCTTAGGAGGTGCTGCTGCAGAAGTCTTGGCGAGTTGCTGCAGTGCTTCTTGTCGATGGTACACACTGCAGCCACGGTGCGCCAGTGGTGGAGGGAGTGAATGTTGAAGGTGGTGGATGGGATGCCAATCAAGCGGGCTGCTCTGTCCTGGATGGTGTCAAGCTTCTTGAGTACTCTTGGAGCTGCACTCATCCAGGCAAGTGGAGAGTATTCCATCACACTCCTGACTTGTGCCTTGTAGATGGTGGAAAGGCTTTGGAGAGTCAGGAGGTGAGACACTAACCGCAGAATACCCAGCCTCTGACCCGCTCTTGTTGCCACAGTATTTATGTGGCTGGTCCGGTTAAGTTTCTGATCAATGGTAACCCCAGGATGTTGATGGTGACTCCCAGGATTACGTACAAGGTTCTTTCACGGCTATGCAGGTCGGGAGGGCGATATGAATGCCTGGTCGGCCTCCTGGGACCAATTTCCTTTCTGGAACGTGCTGTTGTGGACATTGGGCGAGGCCACGGTCAGGCTTTGCTCTGATCTCTCTCTCCCTCGCATTCGCACCACCTTCCACCACCGGTACAGGTTGGCTGCCTGGCTTAACGACCTCCAGTAACTCTCTCGTGACTGCCCCTATGTATGACAATGAGTGTAGGCGGACTATTGTAGGCCTCAGTGAAGCCCAGTGTTCACCTCACCCAACCCCCACACAGGGCAGACTTTGTTACGAGGGTCGATGATGATCAAGAAATGTTGCCAGCTTTGTGCTGAATTGCAGGTAGTGCAGTGTATAAAAGAAAGACTTGCATTTCTATAGCACCTTTTCATGACCACTGGATGTCTCAAAATGCTTTACAGCCAATGAAGTACTTTGAGTGTAGTCACTGTTGTAATGTGGGAAACGCAGCAGCCAATTTGCATACAGCAAACAGCAATGTGATAATGACCAGATCTTCTGTTTTTGCTATGTTGATCGAGGGATAAATATTGGCCCTTGGACACAGAGGATAACTCCCCTGCTCGTCTTCAAAATAGTGCCATGGGATCTTTTATGCCACCCGAGAGGGCAGACGGGACCTCAGTTTAACGTCTCATCCGAAAGACAGTGCAGCTCTCCCTCAGTACTGCCCCTCCAACAGTGCAGCGCTCTCTCAGTACTGCACTGGGAGTGTCAGCCTGGATTTTGTGCTCAAGTCTCTGGAGTGGGACTCGAACCCACAACCTTCTGACTCTGAGGTAAGTGTGCTGTCCGCTGATCCACGGCGACACTGTAAATTCCGAATGTGTCCTTCATGCTTCCTCCGACCTGTGTCACAGGGAAGAGCCCATCTAATGATTTGTTCATTCTTCAATCGATGATCCTGATGGAGGTCACAGATTTTAACCGAGGACCAATGACTTAACAATGGACATGTCCAGAAGAGCTGTCCTGTCACACATCGCCTGCTGACTGACACTGAGCTGCTTGCTAATCCCCAGCGCGCGCTCTGCTGCTCCCAGGGAAGGTCTTGACATCATTCCTGCTCATTGGACCTCGCTCCTGTGCCCATAGTCCCGATCCCGGGCTTGGCGGAGGGTGCACAGAATTTCGACCCCTGGTGGTCTGGCTGGGCTCTCCCTAGAAAGGGGGCACTTTCCCTTCCCTTTTTGTGGGGGGCATCGATTGACCTGTTCAGTGCCCCTGACTTATACCAGAGGGAGCTGAACTGCTGAAAGGGGCTGTCTGTGGCCTGTAACCCCCCGGTGACTGCCCCGTCCCGAAACACAGCAACAGTGCTTTGGGAGGAAGGGAATGATTAATGCATGTCCCTTGAATTCTGTGCTTTGTGTTGTGAGTCTTTAAATATTGCATCAGGCTGTGTGACAAAGTAGCCCCCCCCCACACACGAGCAGTATCCACATGCTCATCCATGGAATCCTTTCAAAAGCAGCCCGCTGGGCCTGGGACCAGGATACAAAATCCTGGTTTTAATCGGGCTTCAGAATTCATAAACCACGGGTGATTTATAGGCATCTCGAATCTTTATTGGGCTGCAGCATTGAGCCAACCCGACTGGTTCATTGTCTGGTTATTTTACTTTTTAAAAACGCTGGCTTCTTTCTCGTAATTCTCATCGAAGGTGAAGGTTATAGAATGATACAGCACAGAAGCAGGCCATTCGGCCCGTCGTGCCTGTGCCGGCTCTGAAAAAAAGAGCGATCCGCAGAGTTTTTCCCCGTAGCTCTGCACATTTATTGCCCACTTATGGGTCCAGTAATCCAGAACTAATCCAGAGTGTGTTGAAATCCCACCATGGCAATTTCAATTCAGTTTTTAAAATAAATAAATTGGAAAGTAAAAGCTGGTATTAGTTTTTTTTTAAAGTGACCATGAAGCTGTTGGATTGTCGAAAAAACCCAAAATAACATGAGAAATAGGAGCAGGCCATTTGGCCCCTCGAGCCTGGTCGGCCATTTAATTAGATCCATGGCTTGATCTGTACTTCCAATTCCATCTACCCACCTTTGATCCATATTAACTAACGCCTGGCACCCACAGCCATTTGGGGAGAGAGTTCCAGATTCGAACACAAGAACATAAGAAATAGGAACAGGAGTCAGCCATTTGGCCCCTCGAGCCTGCTCCGCCATTCAATAAAATCCTGGCTGATCTGATCATGGACTCGGCTCCACTTCCCAGCCCGCTCCCCATCTGGTTTGCTAAAGTCCTTTCGGGAAGGAAATCTGCCGTCCTTACCCGGTCTGGGCTATGTGAGACTCCAGACCCACAGCGATATGGTTGACTTTTAACTGCCCCTGAAATGGCCCAGCGAGACACTCTGCTGTGTGAAACCTCGGGGCTGGGCAATAAATGCCAGTCTTGCCGGCGATGCCCATATCCTGGGATGAGGGAGGAATGAGTTTTGCTGTTCCGCTGGGAGTGTGGTGAATGGTTTGTTGAAGGAGTTGTTCCGCTCCATTAGTTTCACGAAGGCTTGTGTGATGCGTCAACAACCTGATGAGGCACAATCTGAATGGCAGGATTTTAAGGAACGGCCACAGGACTGGGTGGGGGTTCGAACCAGTTACCTGAATGTTCGTCAGCTGTGTGAGGTCAGGAGGGTGTTTTCTAACTGAGCAAGCAGCTGCAAGACCATGATTGAAATGTCCCCCTTACCCCCCACCCCCCCATTCACCCGTTGGATGCTCGAGGGGCCAAATGGCCTCCTCCTGCTCCTATTTCTTCTCCATTGGACACACAGCACCTCCATCCTCCCTCCACCAATTGGAAAGCAAACCAATGCATCACCCAATTAGATGGCCGTGACTGTAAATACGAACAGCACATTTTCTCCCCATCTCCAGTATTTTGAGAAAATGGGGGGTGGACAAGCAGCATTATTTTTTTAACTCTCCAATGTAAGTGTTGGTGGCAGCAGTGTCCTGGAGATGAACATTTCCTGGAGACTCTGGGCCATTCCTGGAGCATTAGTGACCTTGGGCACCGAGCGTGGGAATGGTGGGATTGAATGCAGGTCTCGGCCTCGAGGCACAATCGCGGCCCTACAGGCCTCTGGGAGAAGACGATGTCCTAATGTGAAGAAAAAAGCCAGCGCACGTGGCTGGTGTTCCGTTCGTCCCATCCTTGCTACACAGAACCTGTAGCGGAAGACGCTCGAATGGATCATTCTTAGCCTGTGGCTCAGTGGGCAGCACTCCCGCCTCGGAGTCAGAAGGTTGTGGGTTCAAGTCCCACTCCAGAGGCTTCAGCACAGATTCCAGGCTGACACTCCAGTGCAGTGTTGAGGGAGTGCTGCACTGTCGGAGGTGCCATCTTTCAGATGAGAAGTTAAACCGAGGCCCCGTCTGCCCCCTCAGGTGGATGTAAAAGATCCCATGGTACTATTTTGAAGAAGAGTAGGGAAATTTTTCCTGGGGCCAATATTTATCCCTCAACCAACATCACTAAAGCAGATTATCTGTTCAGTATCATATTGTTGTTTGTGGGAGCTTGCTGTGTGTAAATTGGCTGCTGCGTTTCCTACATTACAACAGTGACTACACTCCAAAAGCACTTCATTGGCTGTAAAGCGCTTTGGGACATCCCGAGGTCATGAAAGGTGCTATAGAAATGCAAGTCTTTTTCATCTCCTTTTCCCCTCCTATTTCTCATCTACATGTTGCCCCTTGGTGACATCATCTGAAAACACAGCGTTAGTTTTCACGTGCGCTGATGACACCCAGCTCTACCCACCTCCATGGTCCCTAACTTGTCTGACACCCAGTACTGGAAGAGCTGAAATTTCCTCCTATTAAATATTGAGAAGATGGAAGCCATTGTCTTTGGTCCCTGCCGCAAACTGCGTTCCCTAGACACAAACTCCATTCCTCTCCCAAGCATCTGTCTGAGGTTGAACCAGACTGTTCACAACCCAGGTGTCATATTTGAGCTTCCGGCCACACATCCGCAGCATAACTAAAAACGCCTATTTCCACCTCTAACATTACCTATCTCCACCCCTGCCTCAGCTCATCTGCTGCTGAAACCCGCATCCATGCCTTTGTTACGTCTAGACTTGACTACTCCAACGCACTCCTGGCTGGCCTCCCACATTCTCCCCTACGTAAATTTGAGGTCATCCAAAACTCGACTGTCCATGTCCTAACTCGCACTGAGTCCCAGTCACCCATCACCCCTGTGCTCGCTGACCTACATTGGCTCCTGGTTAAGCAACGTCTCTATTTCAAAATTCTCATCCTTATTTACAAATCCCTCCATGGCCCTCGCCCCTCCCTATCTCTGTAATCTCCTCCAGCCCCACAACCCCACCGAGATGTCTGAACTCCTCTAATTCTGCCCTCTTGAGCATCCCTAATTATAATCGCTCCATCATCGGTGGCCGTGCCTTCTGTTGCCTAGGCCCCAAGCTCTGGAACTCCCTCCCTAAACCGCTCCGCCTTTCCGCCCTCTTTTAAGACACTCCTTAAAACCTACCTCTTTGGCCAAGTTTTTGGTCATCTGCGCTAATTTCTACTTATGCAGCTCAGTGTCAAATTTCTTTGTTTTGTCTTATAACGTGCCTGTGAAGCGCGTTGGGATGTTTTACTACGTTGAAGGCACTGTATAAATTCACGTTGTTGTGATGGCAGCAGTCTGGAACATTCTATAAATGTAATCTCTTCAATCTCTCCAGCCTCCCTTCCTCCTGTAATCTCTAGTTAAAACCCCACAGTCTGGATGCCACCGTACCTCCTGATATTTGTAAATCTCGCCCACCTCGGAATCTATAAGTCTCTCTCCTGCACCACGGGGCCCTTGGCCCCTACCCAGGGGCACCTCGGTTTAGGAATGAAGGATTGCAGTCTCCGACGGGTTGCTGTTCCAGTTTTTTGGGTGTGGACGTGTTTCAGTGCTCATTGTCATGGTCACTTGACTGCCAGATTTTCCCTTCCAGTTGAAACTTGCATTTGGTGAGAATTGTCGTCACTGATCAGTAGATTGTCGCTGGCGCCAGCACTAAGGGCTTTTATCTGTGTTTGCTTTCAGTGTGAAACATGGAGAGTTACAACTCTGAGGCTGTTAGCAAGGTGGCTCATTGGCAGCAGAGCTACATCGACTCTGGCATCCACTCGGGCATGAATACCAATGCCCCCTCGCTCAGCGGCAAGGGCAACCCTGAGGACGATGAAGCGTGGAAGCAGGGAAGGTATACAGTCACTACCACCACCTACACAACATCCCAATTGCCAGGTATGAGGGGTTTGAACTACCTTCCTGTGGAGGGGGAGGAATGGGTTACTGTGCTGGATGGATTGTTCCCTGCTTTAGAGGGAGGGCTGGCAAATAATCTATCTCGATAATTTGGAGGGAGAGTACCCAGGGCGGGGACAGTGGGGACACCATGGACTGCAGTAGTACTTGGATTTGCAGTCTTGAGAAGCAGATCGAGTGTGCGATTACTGGGCTGAGGGCAGGGGCCCAGGTGCTGAGAGGAGCGTTAATGGTTGAATTAATCACATTTTGTGAACAATCCAACTTCACTAAGCTGCTGATAGTGGAAGGAATCGGACCTCGTGTGTACCATCCACTGGTGATTGTGGGCTTTAGCAGTTGGAATTCCGATGTAGAGTGAAGGATAAGGCATGACGGGGGAGATTGGGGCCGCACTGTGTCCCACTGACGGGGGAGATTGGGGCCGCACCGTGTCCCACTGACGGGGGAGATTGGGGCCGCACCGTGTCCCACTGACGGGGGAGATTGGGGCCGCACCGTGTCCCACTGACGGGGGAGATTGGGGCCGCACTGTGTCCCACTGACGGGGGAGATTGGGGCCGCACTGTGTCCCACTGACGGGGGAGATTGGGGCCACACCGTGTCCCACTGACGGGGGAGATTGGGGCCACACCGTGTCTCACTGACGGGGGAGATTGGGGCCGCACCGTGTCCCACTGACGGGGGAGATTGGGGCCACACCGTGTCCCACTGACGGGGGAGATTGGGGCCACACCGTGTCCCACTGACGGGGGAGATTGGGGCCACACCGTGTCCCACTGACGGGGGAGATTGGGGCCGCACTGTGTCCCACTGACGGGGGAGATTGGGGCCGCACTGTGTCCCACTGACGGGGGAGATTGGGGCCGCACCGTGTCCCACTGACGGGGGAGATTGGGGCCGCACCGTGTCCCACTGACGGGGGAGATTGGGGCCGCACCGTGTCCCACTGACGGGGGAGATTGGGGCCGCACCGTGTCCCACTGACGGGGGAGATTGGGGCCGCACCGTGTCCCACTGACGGGGGAGATTGGGGCCGCACCGTGTCCCACTGACGGGGGAGATTGGGGCCGCACCGTGTCCCACTGACGGGGGAGATTGGGGCCGCACCGTGTCCCACTGACGGGGGAGATTGGGGCCGCACCGTGTCCCACTGACGGGGGAGATTGGGGCCGCACCGTGTCCCACTGACGGGGGAGATTGGGGCCGCACCGTGTCCCACTGACGGGGGAGATTGGGGCCGCACCGTGTCCCACTGACGGGGGAGATTGGGGCCGCACCGTGTCCCACTGACGGGGGAGATTGGGGCCGCACCGTGTCCCACTGACGGGGGAGATTGGGGCCGCACCGTGTCCCACTGACGGGGGAGATTGGGGCCGCACCGTGTCCCACTGACGGGGGAGATTGGGGCCGCACCGTGTCCCACTGACGGGGGAGATTGGGGCCGCACCGTGTCCCACTGACGGGGGAGATTGGGGCCGCACCGTGTCCCACTGACGGGGGAGATTGGGGCCGCACCGTGTCCCACTGACGGGGGAGATTGGGGCCGCACCGTGTCCCACTGACGGGGGAGATTGGGGCCGCACCGTGTCCCACTGACGGGGGAGATTGGGGCCGCACCGTGTCCCACTGACGGGGGAGATTGGGGCCGCACCGTGTCCCACTGACGGGAGAGATTGGGGCCACACCGTGTCCCACTGGTTTCACTGTCCAGTGTGTTACCGGCTGGCCAATGCGTGCCGCCTCCTGTGATGGGATGTGAGATGACTTGTGACTAGTGGTGATGGCACTGGGTAATTGCGGGACAGGAGGGATTGTGGACACTGGTGTGTGCAGAGCTCGAACAAACTGTGGCAACAATGCGGGGCATTTGATTGTAGCATTGGGTAGATAAGGTTGGCAGAGACTTGGGGATGCATTGCCCATTCTCCGCCTTGCAGCGCAAGGAAAGACAAAATATGGGGAAGGCGAGAGATGGATTAAAGTGAGATAACAATGAGACCCTGGAGCAGAGGGATAGGAAATGTACTTGCGATGTGACAGGATGTGTCTGCGCTACTCGCCTGGGGAATACCCAGCAACACTTTGGATTTAACGGCATCTCATAGTTCCCTGACCATAGAAACATAGAAAATAAGTGCAGGAGTAGGCCATTCGACCCTTCGAATCTGCATCACCATTCAATAAGATCATGGCTGATCATTCCTTCAGTACCCCTTTCCTGCTTTCTCTCCATACCCCTTGATCCCCTTAACCGTAAGAACCATATCTAACTCCCTCTTGAATATATCCAGTGAACTGGCATCAACAACTCTCTGCGGCAGGGAATTCCACAGGTTAACAACTCTGAGTGAAGAAGTTTCTCCTCATTTCAGTCCTAAATGGCCTACCCCATATCCTAAGACTGTGTCCCCCGGTTCTGGACCTCCCCAACATCGGGACCATTCTACCCGCATCTAACCTGTCCTGTCCCGTCAATCTTGTATGTTTCTATGAGATCCCCTCTCATCCTTCTAAACTCCAATGTATAAAAGCCCAGTTGATAGAGTCTCTCCTCATGTCAGTCCAGCCATCCCGGGAATCAGTCTGGTGAACCTTCGCTGCACTCCCTCAATAGCAAGGACGTCCTTCCTCCGATTAGAACTTCCTTCCTCAGATTAGGGACCAGTTCAGCTCTTGTCCCAGATATTCCCCCTGTGGCCTCCATCACTTCTAGCCCCTCCCCCCATAGCCAGCATCCCATTTCTTCCCCCATGACCTCACCCCTCCCTATCTCTGTAACCTCCTCTAGCCTTAAAACCCGCCCAGATCTCTGCACCACTCTTGCGCCTCCCTGATGTTAATCGCTCCACCATTGGTGGCTGTGCCTTCAACTGCCTGGGCCCCAAGCTCTGGAACTCCCTGCCCACACCTCTCTACCTCCTTTTAAAAGACAATCCTTAAACCCTACTTCTGACCAAGTTTTTGGCCATCTGTCAGAATATCTCCTCGTGGCTCGGTGTCGGGTTTATTTTGTCGAATAATGCTCGTGCGAAGCGCCTTGGGACGATTCACTGTGTTGCGGGCGCTATATAAATGGCAGTTGTTGTGGTGTTGCGGGGCCCCCCCTCCAGTGTGTCCTGGATGATGAGGCCGGGATTCCGATCGCTCGAGCTTGGTGAGGTAACCAGTTCTGTTCTTTCCCGGCAGAGGTGGACGAATCCCTGGCCTCCACTCGTGCCCAGCGCGTGCGTGCGGCCATGTTCCCGGAGACCCTGGAGAGCGGCTCCCGCATCATGTCCATCCAGATGGACGCCGGCCAGGAGACCAACGTCCAGAAACTGTCGGAGTCCTCGCAGATGCTGAAAGCCGCCATTGTGCAGCTCATCAACTACCAGGACGATGCCGAGCTCGCGACCCGCGCCATTCCCGAGCTCACCAAACTACTCAACGACGAGGACCAGGTAGCGTGTTCCACCGTGTATATCAGAGCGGGAGGAGGCCGCATGGCCCCTCGAGCCTGTTCCGCCATTCAATCAGATCACCATCGATGCCCTCACCCAACAACAATCTGCCCATCTCAGCGTTGAAATTTTCAATTGCCCCCCCCCCCCCCTCCGGCCTCAACAACTTTTTGGGGGAAAGAGTTCCAGATTCCCACTGCCCTGTGTGTGAAGAAGTGTTTCCTGACATCACCCCTGAACGGCCTGGCTCTAACTTTGAAGTTAAGCCCCTTGTTCTGGACTCCCCCCACCAGAGGGAACAGTTTCTCTCGATCGACCGTATCAACTCCTTAATATTCATCATAATTAGACAAAGCCTTTAATCATCATCTATACTCGAGAATTCTGAATACAAGCCCAGTCTCTGCAACCTGCCCTCATAATTTAACCCTTTTAGACCCTAATATTCTGGTGAATCTGCGCTGCTCCGACTCCTGAGGGGAGGGGCCCAGAACTGGACGCAGGAATGGCACACTGGATCTGACCCGAGCTTTATACAACCGTAGCATTAATTCCTGCCCTTTGTATTCCCGCTTCCTTGCGATGAAGGCCAGCATTCCATCAGCCTTTTTGATTATTTTTGTATCTGTCCACGAGCGTTTAGTGATTCCTGCACTTAGACCCGTAAATCTCTCTCTTCCCCCACAGATCTCAGCTTCTCGCCATTGAGAAAATGCTCTGGTTGATCTTAAGTTCAAAGAGGATGACCTCTCTTTTCCCCCCCCCCCCCAACATTAAACACACACTCCCAGAGTTTTTCCCGCTCGGTGAATCTGTCACTGCTGCCCTGCAATGATCTGCTCCCAATCCGCAGTGTTTACTGTGTCACCTATCTGCACTCCCACCGACCGCTAGCACTCTGATTCATCGGCCCTCTAAATATCTCCTTGTGTGGCCTGGTGCCGGCCTGATAGTGCCGTGGGCCCGTTTACTGCCGTTAAATGCACGTTGCGGTGTGTGTTGCACGCTGGCCCGGCTCATCGCCACCAGAGCACCTGGGGCCGACCGCTGCCCACTTCAATAAACCGCTGCCTCTGCCGGCAAGTGACCTTCAAACCTTGTTTCGCTACTCCAGGTCATAGTCAGCAAGGCGGCCATGATCGTCAACCAGCTGTCGAAGAAGGACGCTTCGTGCCGTGCGCTGGAGCAGTCCCCGCAGATGGTGGCGGCGGTTGTCCGCACCATGCAGAACACCAGTGACATGGAGACGGCGCGGTACGCAGCCGGGATCTTGCACAACTTCTCGCACCACCGCGACGGCATGCTCGCCATCTTCAAATCGGGCGGCATCCCAGCCTTGGTCCGCCTGTTGAGGTACGTTGGAGATTTAGCCGCTAACCCGCTCTCCCAGCTTTGTCTGAACCTGTTTCCTTCTCCCCTCTTTCTCCACCCCACCCCCGCCCCGTTCACTTTACCAAAAATACTCAATTATTGGGACACGTGGCTTTCTGCAGGTGTGAGCAGACGTGCACGCACGCGAGTGACTTGATAATGGCCCTGCTGATTCTCGGCCAACTGAACCATCGGTCTGACTTGAGTCTCTTGTGACTCGGTGCCATCCAAGCCAAGACTCTGGACCCTGGGACTGCCGGGGGGAGGGACTTTATATTCTGACTAATTGTCTTTTTATCCCTCCTGCGGGACTGTGACATGGAGGGGATGGGGGTCAGCTGTGTGGGTGGGTGTCCAGATGGGGCTGGTGTGATGGACCAGATGAACCCCCCTCCCCCGCCCGTACCATCCATTCCTTCCTGCAGCTTCCGCCCGCTGCAGAGGCGTGGCCACGGCCCAGCCCACCCTCTGCCCCTGGGAATTCCGCAGAGCTCAGCATTAAATCACAGCGTGAGCGGACGCTGGTTGAACCTCTAAACGTGCCGTTCGTTGGATGATTTGTGGGGGAAGGGGAGTGGCTTCCAAAACAAAGCCATGACTTGAATTATTTGTGCAATACGATCGAAATGACTGGCTCTGCTGTCAGACATTGGTCAGTGATTGCCCTCTGTATGTTGGAGACCAAACTCCCATTCTCCCAATTTACAGCCCAGACACAGGCCATTCGGCCCCACAGCTCCGTGCCTGGGTTTATGCTCCACACCAGCCCCCTCCCATCCCTCTCCATCTCACCCCATCACCATATCCTTCTATTCCTTTCTCCCTCATGTGTTTATCCAGCTTCCCCTTAAATGCATCGATACTATTCGCCTCAACCACTCCCTGTGGCAGCGAGTTCCACTTTCTCACCACTCTCTGGGTAAAGAAGTTGCTCCTGAGTTCCCCATTGGATTTCCGGGCAGGTTAACACTTCAGTGCAGTTTGATATTACTCCAGGTTGGTTGGTCCACAGCCCAGCCACTTGTCAACCCTCTCTGCACTAAACAGTGTGCTAGTTCCCATCCCAGAGAGCCCGAGGGTGCCCAACGGTGGGCAGTTTTGTGTCTGTGGGTGGACCTTCTCAACAGGCAAAGTTATTTCAGTTGAGAGCCTGCAAAATGGGAGAGCATTCTTGGGCAGGCCCTACGAAGGAAAGTCTGCAAACGACTGCAGCCAGCAGATTTCCGCTCCATTTAATGAAATATAATCTGCTTTATTCTGCTGCGATTCCGTCTCTAACATGCATTGATCTTTAATTGAAGTTTGGAGGAGTTTTGCAGCCTTGTTTGTTCAGTTGTCAATAATTCACTCTGCTCCAGTAAGCTAATAGATCAGTGACATCCTCGTCCTTAATTCCGGATTTCAGTTCTCTTCACCGTCGTGCCAGAGTCCTGTCACTTCCTCCAAGTGAAATGTTCGTCCTCCATCCAATGGTCGTCAGTCACACAACTGGCTTGAGTTTGCATTAGAGTCCTACAGAACAACAATTTGCATTTATATAGCGCCTTTAACATAGTAAAACATTCCAAGGCACTTCACAGGACTGTAATTGGACAAAAGTTTGACACCAAGCCACATGAGATATTAGAAACAGAAAATGCTGGAAATACTCATCCCTAATTGCCCTCAAAGGTGGTGGTGAACCATTGCAGTCTGTATGGTGAAGGTGCTCCCAGAGTGCTGTTAGGGAGGGAGTTCCAGGATTGTGACCCAGCGACGATGGAGGAACGGCCGATATATTTCCAAATCAGGATGGTGTGTGACTTGGAGGGGAACGTGGAGGTGGTGGTGTTCCCATGCGCCTGCTGCCCTTGTCCTTCTCTGTGGTAGAGGTCGTGGGTTTGGGAGGTGCTGCCGAAGAAGCCTTGGCGAGTTGCTGCAGTGCATCTTGTAGATGGTACACACTGCAGCCAGGGGGCACTGGTGGTGGAGGCAGTGAATGCTGAAGGTGGGGGATGGGGTGGCAATCTAGCGGGCTGCTTTGTCCTGGATGGTGTCGAGCTTCTTGTGTTGTTGGAGCTGCACTCATCCAGGCAAGTGGAGAGTATTCCATCACACTCCTGACTTGTGCCTTGTAGATAGTGGAAAGGCTTTGGGGAGTCAGGAGGTGAGACACTTGCCGCAGAATACCCAGCCTCTGACCTCTTGTTGCCACTGTATTTATGTGGCTGGTCCAGTTAAGTTTCTGGTCAATGGTGACCCCCAGGATGTTGATGGTGGAGGATTCGGTGATGGTAATGCCGTTGAATATCAAGGGACGGTGGTTAGACTCACTCTCGTTGGAGATAGTCATTGCCTGGCACTTGTATGGTGAGAATGTGACTCACCACTTATCAGCCTACAATGTTGCTGCATGCGGGCACGGACTGCTCCATTATCTGAGGAGTTTAGGATCTTTGACCTTGTTTTTGAATCCCTCTGCACCCTTTCCCCTCGTTATTTACTCCATTTTGAACACCTCTATCAAATCGCCTCTTAATCATCTCTGTTCAAAGGAGAACAACCCCAGCTTCTCCAGATGAAGTTTCTCATCTGTGGTACCATCTCCAAGGCCTTGGCATCTTTCCTAAAGTGCGGTGCCCAGAATTGGACACAATTCATAACTTTGTTCTGTACTCTCTGCCTCTATCTATAAAGCTCAGGATCCCGTATGCTGCTTAACAGCCTTCTCAACTTGTCCCGCCACCTTCGAAGATTTGTGTACATAGGTTTAGGCTTTTCCTGATGTGACCGTTTGTTTTCTAGCTCTCCCGTGGAGTCCATCTTGTTCTACGCCATCACCACCCTCCACAACCTGCTCCTGCACCAGGAGGGGGCGAAGATGGCTGTGCGTTTGGCCGACGGACTGCAGAAGATGGTTCCTCTGTTGAGGAAGAGCAACGTGAAGTTCCTCGCCATCACCACAGACTGCCTGCAGCTGCTGGCTTACGGGAACCAGGAGAGCAAGGTAAGCGATCTGGTGGGGGGGGTCTGTGGGCCTGGGGCCTAGAGCAGGGTGTCTGTGTGGGGGGGGCGGGGAGAGTCTGTGTTGGGCCTGGAGCAGGGGGTCTGTGTTGTGTGGTCGGGTGGGGGGGGGTCTGTGGTGGTGGTGGGGGGGGCGGGGGGGGAGTTGTCTGTGTTGTGTGGTCGGGTGGGGGGGGGGGGGAGGGGAAGGTGTCTGTGTTGTGTGGTAGTAGTGGGAGGGGGGGGGGGAAAGGTGTCTGTGGAGTGGGGGGGGGGGGAGATGGTGTCTGTTGTGTGGTGGAGTGTGTGGGGTGGGGGGGTGGTATTTGTTGTGGGGGTGAGGGGGGCTGTGGAGGGAAGGCGGGCTGGGACTGCGGTGAGCAGCAAGAGACACCCTGTTGTTTGCGGTGCTGGGGCTGGGCAGGGAGAGCCCCCTCCTGGTGAGTTGTACGGTTCCGGGGGCTGATCAGTGCCTGAGGATGAGGAGGAGCCTGGTCCACAAGGTGAGGGAAAAGTGTGATGTCATATTTATTGAGGCAAGGAAGGGAAATACAAATAATGAAGGTGTGCGGAACCAGGCATTTCGTCACTCGGTGTCGGTGAAGGTCATCGCAATGCACACAGGTGTGTAGACAATTGAAAGGTAGAAAGACTTGCATTTATATAGCGCCTTTGACCCGCTCAGGATGTCCAAAGCGCTGTACACCCAATGAAGTACTGAAGTTGAGGGATAAATATTGGCCCAGGTCGTCGTGGAGAACCCCCTTGCTTTTCTTGGGATCATGGGATCTTTTACGTCGACCAGCGGGGGCAAACCGGGCCTCAGTTTAATGTCTCATCCGAAAGACTGCCCCCTCTGACGGTGCGCCGCTCACTGTGTCTTGCCCCTCTGTCGCGCCGCTCCCTCTGTCCTGCCCCTCTGATGGTGCGGTGCTCCCTCTGTCCTGCCCCTCTGATGGTGCGGTGCTCCCTCTGTCCTGCCCCTCTGATGGTGCGGTGCTCCCTCTGTCCTGCCCCTCTGATGGTGCGGTGCTCCCTCTGTCCTGCCCCTCTGATGGTGCGCCGCTCCCTCTGTCTTGCCCGGATTGTGTTGGCCTCTAGTCTCGGGAGTGGGACTTGAACCCACGCCCTTCTGACTCCGGGGCTTGAGTGCTAACCACTGAGCCTAAACCTCTGCCTCTCTACCTCTCTCTCCTCCTTCAAGATGCTCCTTAAAACCGATATCTTTGACCAAGCTTTTGGTCCCCTGTGCTAATTTGTCTTTCTGCTGCTCGGTGTCAAATTATTTATCTCCAATACTCCTGTGAAGCGCTATGGGGAGTTTCACTATTGTAAAGGTGCTATATAAATACTTGTTGAGCCACAGCTGACACTGCAGTCTCTTATTATCGGGTGATGGGTGTACCCGTGCCCTATGAATTGGAACATCGTGTGTTATTTTGGGTGTCTGTGATTTGGAGTATGGTTGTTAGCCTGTGGTTTGGCAAGTGTAAGGTTGTAACCAGAGATTGTTTTTTGTTGTTTAGCTGATTATCCTGGCGAATGGAGGCCCAGCTGCCCTCGTTCATATCATGAGGACCTACGATTACGAGAAGCTGCTGTGGACCACGAGCCGTGTCCTGAAGGTCCTGTCTGTGTGTCCCAGCAACAAGCCCGCAATCGTGGAAGCTGGTACGTGAGCGCTCCATCCCGTCCCACCTTCTTTCGTGGCTGTTCTTTATCTCTCTTTAGTTTCCCGAACTGCGCATTTCCCTGCTTAATCTCCCCTGGGAAACTCCTGAGAAAAATTGCGGCGATTTTATCTTCTCTGGTTTTGTTCCAAACCGGGCTCCTGACAAATGACAGTGTACCCAGGATGCAGTGCGGCTCTGACACACGAATGTTCCATTCAAACTGTGCAACAGATGGGGTTGTTTCTGGGGTGCAGAGGATTGTGGGTAATGTAGCTGCCATTGGTGACCAATTGCCACAGGATTCACCCATCGGGCAACCAATGGCAAGGCGGTTGGAGCTGGGACGCCATGTGCTGAAACATCCCAGAATACGGCCCAACCAGAGTGAGTAGCTCTATACTAACCAGGACCACATGACTTCCCACCCCCCCCCCCCCCCCCCCCCCCCCCCCCCCAACACCCTTCCTCTCCCTGGAGCTGCAGACTCCTGTTGGGTGGGAGAGGGGCCTCCAAGGGTGAAGGACACCCTGCTGGGCCCAGGCCATTTTACATGTGCTGAGTGTCAGATTATTGGAGCCCGCCACCCGAGCTCAATTCTCCTGTGGCCTGGCCCCCCACCGTGGCTAGGCACCCCGGCCGTGGCCCAGCCCCTTGAGCCTGCTTCGCCATTCAATAAGATCCTGGCTGATCGGATCTTGGCCTCAACTCCACTTCCCTGCTCAATCCAATCCCCATAGCCCTTGACTCCCTTATCGTTCAAAAATCTGTCTCTACCTTAAATGTATTCAATGACCCAGCCTCAATAGCTCAACAATCGTCACTAATAAATCCAATGGGGAATTCAGGAAAAACTTCTTTACCCGGAGAGCGGTGAGAACGTGGAACTCGCTGCCACAGGGTTGAGGCGAATAGTATCGATGCATTTAAGGGGAAACTAGATAAACATTTGAGGAAGAAAGGAATAGAAGGATATGTTGGGGTGAGAATGAAGATCGAGTGGCATGGGTCAGGTGGGCCGAATGGCCTGTTTCTGTGCTGCAAACACTGCAGTTCTCGGCTGTAATCTCTCCTGTGTTGACCTGGTCGTGGGCCCAGCTGGAGACAGACATTCATGCAGGGCTGCTGGTTTCCATGGCCACGGAAGATGAAAAGCTGTTTTGCATTAGATGTTTTTCTGGATCAGTGAGCAGGGTCAGGTTACAGGGACTGTTTAACTGATGATGTCAGGGCTCCGAGCCTCTCACTCGGATTCCCGGCTCACAGACAGCTTTCACTGAATGGAGTTTGTTTCTCGTTGGACAGGTGGTATGCAGGCCCTAGGCTTCCACCTGGGCAGCCAGAGCCCTCGACTGGTCCAGAACTGCCTGTGGACGCTGAGGAACCTCTCCGACGCTGCGACCAAACAGGTGAGACCCTCTGACCCCCAGGTACTGCTCCCGAGAGAATCCAACATCACTGGCAAGGAAGCAGGGGCTCTTGTTTATATAAAATCCCAAAGCGCTTCCCAGCCGCTGCAGTGTATTTGGAAGTGTGGGCAGTTCGGTTAAAGGGGCAGGCCGCTGCCACTGGGTTACCAGGGTCAGCTCGACCGGGCCAATGACGCCCTCAAGGTGAGGGCCGCCGTTGTCAGGCTGACCCAAGAAGTCGGCCAACGAAATAAAATGGCGTCACGGAACGCGCATGGCTGCCCCTTTAAGGGGTGCATGTCAGCGCCCCATGAAGCAATTTCCCCCGCTGACTGCAATGGGTTCGACGTGTATGGCCTGGGGCGCTAACTGCTACCGCCAAATCGCCCCCAAAATCTCTCGGGTGCCCGCCCCTGGGCAACAAGGCCATTACAGCCCAATAGTGCCTCCCGGGGGCGCAAAATGGCAGTTCAGACCCCGAGACTTACTGGAGACCTAATGGAGGTCTTTACAATTATGAATGGGTTGGACAGGGTAGATGTAGAGAAAATGTTTCCACTTGTGGGGGATCCAAAACTAGGGGCCATAAATATAAGACAGTCGCTAATGAATCCAATGGGGAATTCAGGAGAAACGTCTTCACCCAGAGAGTGGTGCGAATGTGGAACTCGCTGCCACAGGGAGTGGTTGAGGTGAATAGTATTGATGCTTTCAAAAGGAAACTAGATGAGTACATGAGAGAGCAAGATATGGTGAGAGGCTGAGATGAGGCAAGTGGAATAGGCGGAGGTTTATGTGGAGTATAAGCCCCAGCACAGACGAGTTGGGTCGAATGGCCCGTTTCTGTGCTGTATAGTCTATATAATGGGTACGTTTGCTGTTTTGTCAGCGAGTGTAACTGGAATAGCAGCTGGTGTGGGTGTGAATTGTATGATCGCTAATCCAAGGTGTGGTGTTGTGCGCAGGAAGGGTTGGATCCGCTTCTCTCCACTCTGGTGCAGCTCCTGGCTTCCGATGACATCAACGTGTTGACCTGTGCCACTGGTATCCTCTCCAACCTCACCTGCAACAATGCCAGGAACAAGATGGCGGTGTGTCGGGTGGATGGCATCGAGGCGTTGGTCCACACAGTGTTGAGAGCGGGTGAGAAGGAGGACATCACCGAGCCGGCCGTCTGTGCCCTGCGCCACCTCACCAGCCGGCACCCCGAGGCTGAGATCGCCCAGAACAACGTGCGCGTCAACTATGGCATCCCCGCCGTGGTCAAACTGCTCAACCAGCCCTTCCACTGGCCCCTCATCAAGGTGAGGGGGCGTCGGCGTGGCATTTAACTGTGTGTGTGGTTTATGTGGCTCTGTGAGGCTTTCGCTGTCTCCCCTCTCTGTGCGTAGCCACGCTCATGCGCTGTTAGAGTTTTAGATGCTGGGGTTGCCAGAGACTGCGGAGCCCAAGCTGCTCACGCCGAGACGTGGATCTGTGTTTGGTAACCAAGCGAGTTTGGTGCTGTGTTCGAGCCCAGGAAATATCCCACTACAGGTTGAGGAACTGAATTGAATGAATCTGGGATTGTGAAAGCAGCTGAGGGAACGTGTTTGCTGATCTTGAGGGAAGGTAACCTGCCGCCCGGACTCTGGTCTACATGTGACTCCAGTCCCACACTGTTACTTTTAAAAATTCATTCCCGGGATGTTGGCGTCGCTGGCAAGGCCGGCATTTATTGCCCATCCCTAATTGCCCCTTGAGAAGGAGTTGGTGAGCCGCTGCCTTGAACCGCTGCAGTCCGTGTGGTGAAGGTGGTCCCACAGTGCTGTTAGGGAGGGAGTTCCAGGATTTTGACCCAGCAACGATGAAGGAACGGCCGATATATTTCCAAGTCAGGATGGTATGTGACTTGGAGGGGAACATGGAGGTGATGGCATTCCCATGTGCCTGCTGCCCTTGTCCTTCTAGGTGGTAGAGGTCGTGAGTTTGGGAGGTGCTACCGAAGAAGCCTTGGTGAGTTACTGCAGTGCATCTTGTAGATGATACACACTGCAGCCACAGTGCGCCGGTGGTGGAGGGAGTGAATGTTTAAGATGGGGGATGGGATAACGATCACGCGGGCTGCTTTGTCCTGGATGATGTCGAGCTTCTTGAGTGTTGTTGGAGCTGCCCTCATCCAGACAAGTGGTGAGTATTCCATCACACTCCTGACTTGTGCCTTGTTGATGGTGGAAAGCCTTTGGGGAGTCATGAGGTGAGACACTCACTGCAGAATACCCAACCTCTGACCTGCTCTTGTTGCCACAGTATTTATGTGGCTGGTCCATGGTGACCCCCAGGATATCGGGGGGGTGTCTGCACTGGACCACATGTGTATGTGTAACTCCTGATGTGAGCCGAGAGCGCGGCCTTGGCACCAGTACAAGGGGGGATGGAACGAGTGTGCATGGCGTGGTGAGGCGTGTCTTGTGCAAGGGGGCGTCAGCCTCATGCTCGGCGTCTGTCTGTCTCCCCAGTAATGTAATTTGGATCGATTTTAATCCCCCAGGCTACAGTCGGACTGGTCCGGAACTTGGCGCTGTGCCCTGCGAATCACACTCCTCTCCGCGAGAGCGGCGTCATTCCCCAACTCGTCAAGCTCCTCGTGAAATCTCACCAGGACACGCAGCGGCAAGTCTCTGGAGGTGGACAGCAGCAATACATGGTATGTAGAAAGTAGCTCCAGATACAGTGTGTCACCCCCTCCTCCCCCCAGTGTGCTCGCGCTTAAGCAGTCCTGAAGTCTTTGGACTGAATTTTAAATTGAACAGATGAAAAAAGTGTCAATGTGCGGAGAGAGGACTCAGTTGTGATGCCTCCATTGGTTGAACACCCACAATTAAAATGGCCCCTTTCCACGCGATCTTGAGAAGCCACTGGTGTTTGTAGAACTGTTGCCCCAGCGTGAGTTGGCACCTTTGGTGGGGGGGGGGTATTGAAATAAATAGCCTGTGCCTTGCGTACACTGGGCGCCTGTGATTGGCCGCGTCTGTACTGACCTATGACCTGTGACCCGGCAGGACGGAGTGCGGATGGACGAGATCGTGGAAGGCTGCACTGGCGCGCTGCACATTCTCGCTCGCGATCCCATGAACCGGATGAACATCACAAATCTTCAGACCATCCCCCTCTTCGTCCAGGTAAGCTGCCCCTTTTATCCTCTTCCTCAATCCTTGCATCCAGACGGGATGTGGGAAGTGCCTGAAAGAATGAACTTGCATTTATAGAGCGCCTTTCACATCCTCGCGATATGCCAAAATGCTTTACAGTCACAGAAGTACTTTTGAATTGTATTCAGGGGACTGCACATTTCTCGACATCTCCACGTGACAAACTAAACCATCCCGCTTTCTGTCATTAAAATTCAAGTATAACTCCATATAAGGAGAATTGAATTGACTTCTCCCTCATCAATAACTTTTTCGTTTTCCTTCCTTATTTTTCCTTAGGCCGGTCTAACTCCCCTACTTTATCGTATTGATGGTTTCACTCCCGTCACACATAATTGCTATTCTACCAAGTGAAACTTTGATTATAAGTCTGTCTTTGACTGGTACGGAGAGGCACTGAATCAATCTCCTGCTTCTGCACAAACCACGCAATGTTTATCCAGAGTAAACTGTCTTTCCCCACGCTGTTATCAAATGATTCCGTGGCAATCTTTAATTAAAGCTCTGAAAATTCTGAAAATAGCTGTTGCAATTTCAGCCCTGGCTCACTGGCCCAGTGATACTTTACACTGACTTAAAGTGCGAGGCTCAACGGGTAATGGTTAACATTGACTCAATATAATGTTCGTCGAGGTCAAGACAAGTTTGGTTAACCCTTTCCTTACACCTATGAGGGGCCGAGATAAAATGGATGGGAAGGACCTATTTCCTTTAGCAGAGAGCCAAGTAACCGGGGGCGTAGATTGAAAGTCATTGCTAGAAGTTTTAGCGGGGAGTTGAGAGCTTTTTTCACCCAGAGGGTGGTGGGGGTCTGAAAATCACGGCCTGAAAGGGTGGTAGAGGCAGAAACCCTTATCACATTTAAAAAGTACTTGTATATACATTGAAGTGCTGTAACCTACAGGACTACAGACGGAGAGCTGGAAACTGGGATTAGGCTGGATAGCTCTTTGTTGGCCGTCGTGTACATGATGGGCCGAATGGCCTCCTGTATGGTAAACCGATGATTGTATGAATGCTAATTGCTATCTGGTGAATCCCACTGCAAGCTGGGCGAGAGTACTGAGGGGGCAGGATTGGCCTCCACCTCACGGTCAAACAACTTGCTGCTGGGCCGATCTTCAGACATGCGTGGGATGGCCGAGAGGTGTTGGACGGACTGGATTGTGAGACAAGCTCGGGGTCGGGAGAGAAGTGAAGGGACTTTCTGTCGAGGGAATAAAATATCTCTGAAGCCGCTCAACCTTTATCTCACAATAAGGAAGTTTATATATTTTTGGTTGCGTATTCTGCTAACGATGCTGTTCTTGTCCCGCAGCTCCTGTACTCTCCCGTGGAAAACATCCAGCGTGTCGCTGCTGGGGTGCTGTGTGAACTCGCACAAGATCGCGAAGCAGCAGAGATGATCGACCAGGAGGGGGCCACAGCTCCTCTCACTGACATGTTACACTCCATGAACGAGGGCATCGGTAAGTGATGGGCAGATTCTGCGTGCCCACCTCCGAGGCCCCCGCCCCCATCTCGCTCGGAGCACTCTTGGCGACCTCCCCCATCTCTCTTGGCGACCTCCCCCATCTCTCTTGGTGACCCCCCCCATCTCTCTTGGTGACCCCCCCATCTCTCTTGGTGACCCCCCCATCTCTCTTGGTGACCCCCCCATCTCTCTTGGTGACCCCCCCATCTCTCTTGGTGACCCCCCCATCTCTCTTGGTGACCCCCCCATCTCTCTTGGTGACCCCCCCATCTCTCTTGGTGACCCCCCCATCTCTCTTGGTGACCCCCCCATCTCTCTTGGTGACCCCCCCATCTCTCTTGGTGACCCCCCCATCTCTCTTGGTGACCCCCCCATCTCTCTTGGTGACCCCCCCATCTCTCTTGGTGACCCCCCCATCTCTCTTGGTGACCCCCCCATCTCTCTTGGTGACCCCCCATCTCTCTTGGTGACCCCCCATCTCTCTTGGTGACCCCCCCATCTCTCTTGGTGACCCCCCCATCTCTCTTGGTGACCCCCCCCATCTCTCTTGGTGACCCCCCCCATCTCTCTTGGTGACCCCCCCCATCTCTCTTGGTGACCCCCCCCATCTCTCTTGGTGACCCCCCCCATCTCTCTTGGTGACCCCCCCCATCTCTCTTGGTGACCCCCCCCATCTCTCTTGGTGACCCCCCCCATCTCTCTTGGTGACCCCCCCATCTCTCTTGGTGACCCCCCCATCTCTCTTGGTGACCCCCCCATCTCTCTTGGTGACCCCCCCATCTCTCTTGGTGACCCCCCCATCTCTCTTGGTGACCTCCCCCATCTCTCTTGGTGACCCCCCCATCTCTCTTGGTGACCCCCCCATCTCTCTTGGTGACCCCCCCATCTCTCTTGGTGACCCCCCCCGTCTCTCTTGGTGACCCCCCCCCGTCTCTCTTGGTGACCCCCCTCCCCCCGTCTCTCTTGGTGACCCCTCCCCCGTCTCTCTTGGTGACCCCCCCCCGTCTCTCTTGGTGACCCCCCCCGTCTCTCTCGGTGACCTCCCCCCCACCCCTCCCCCCATCTCTATTGGTGACCCCCCCCCCTTTTCTCTTGGTGACCTCCCCCCCGCCCTTCTCTCTTGGTGACCTCCCCCCCGCCCTTCTCTCTTGGTGACCTCCCCCTCGCCCTTCTCTCTTGGTGACCCCCCCACCCCCCCCTTCTCTCTTGGTGACCCCCCCACCCCCCCCTTCTCTCTTGGTGACCCTCCACCCCCCTTCTCTCTTGGTGACCCCCCACCCCCCCCTTCTCTCTTGGTGACCCCCCACCCCCCCCTTCTCTCTTGGTGACCCCCCACCCCCCCCTTCTCTCTTGGTGACCCCCCCACCCCCCCCTTCTCTCTTGGTGACCCCCCACCCCCCCCTTCTCTCTTGGTGACCCCCCACCCCCCCTTCTCTCTTGGTGACCCCCCACCCCCCCCTTCTCTCTTGGTGACCCCCCACCCCCCCCTTCTCTCTTGGTGACCCCCCCACCCCCCCCTTCTCTCTTGGTGACCCCCCACCCCCCCCTTCTCTCTTGGTGACCCCCCACCCCCCCTTCTCTCTTGGTGACCCCCCACCCCCCCCTTCTCTCTTGGTGACCCCCCACCCCCCCCTTCTCTCTTGGTGACCCCCCACCCCCCCCTTCTCTCTTGGTGACCCCCCACCCCCCCCTTCTCTCTTGGTGACCCCCCACCCCCCCCTTCTCTCTTGGTGACCCCCCACCCCCCCCCTTCTCTCTTGGTGACCCCCCACCCCCCCCTTCTCTCTTGGTGACCCCCCACCCCCCCCTTCTCTCTTGGTGACCCCCCACCCCCCCCTTCTCTCTTGGTGACCCCCCACCCCCCCCTTCTCTCTTGGTGACCCCCCACCCCCCCCTTCTCTCTTGGTGACCCCCCACCCCCCCCTTCTCTCTTGGTGACCCCCCACCCCCCCCTTCTCTCTTGGTGACCCCCCCTTCTCTCTCGTTTCCTCTCCCCCTTCTCTCTTGGTGACCTCCCCCCCACCCCTCTCCCCCCCCCCCTCTCCCCCCCCACCCCTCTCCCCCCCCACCCCTCTCCCCCCCCACCCCTCTCCCCATCTCTCTTGGTGAACCCCCCCCCCCCTTCTCTCTTGGTGACCTCCCCCCCCGCCCTTTTCTCTTGGTGCCCTCCCCCCCCGCCCTTTTCTCTTGGTGACCTCCCCCCCGCCCTTCTCTCTTGGTGACCCCCCCCCCCTTCTCTCTTGGTGACCTCCCCCCCGCCCTTCTCTCTTGGTGACCTCCCCCCCGCCCTTCTCTCTTGGTTCCCCACCCCCCTTCTCTCTTGGTTCCCCCCCCCCCCCCTTCTCTCTTGGTTCCCCCCCCCCCCTTCTCTCTTGGTTCCCCCCCCCTTCTCTCTTGGTTCCCCCCCCCCCTTCTCTCTTGGTTCCCCCCCCCCCTTCTCTCTTGGTTCCCCCCCCCCCTTCTCTCTTGGTTCTCCCCCCCCTTCTCTCTTGGTTCTCCCCCCCTTCTCTCTTGGTTCTCCCCCTCCCTTCTCTCTTGGTTCTCCCCCCCCCCCCCTTCTCTCTTGGTTCCCCCCCCCCCCCTTCTCTCTTTGTTCCCCCCCCCCTTCTCTCTTGGTTCCCCCCCCCATCTCTCTTGGTTCTCCCCCCCCCTTCTCTCTTGGTTCTCCCCCCCCCCCTTCTCTCTTGGTTCTCCCCCCCCCTTCCTCTCTTGGTTCTCCCCCTCCCTTCTCTCTTGGTTCCCCCCCCTTCTCTCTTGGTTCCCCCCCCCCCTTCTCTCTTGGTTCCCCCCCCCCCTTCTCTCTTGGTTCCCCCCCTCCTTCTCTCTTGGTTCTCCCCCTCCCTTCTCTCTTGGTTCTCCCCTCCCCCCCCCTTCTCTCTTGGTTCTTCCCCCCCCCCCCCCCCCCCCCCTTCTCTCTTGGTGACCTCCCCCCCCCTTTTCTCTTGGTGACCTCCCCCCCGCCCTTCTCTCTTGGTGACCCCCCACCCCCCCCTTCTCTCTTGGTGACCCCCCACCCCCCCCTTCTCTCTTGGTGACCCCCCACCCCCCCCTTCTCTCTTGGTGACCCCCCACCCCCCCTTCTCTCTTGGTGACCCCCCACCCCCCCCTTCTCTCTTGGTGACCCCCCACCCCCCCCTTCTCTCTTGGTGACCCCCCACCCCCCCTTCTCTCTTGGTGACCCCCCACCCCCCCCTTCTCTCTTGGTGACCTCCCCCCCCCCTCCCTTCCCCCATCTCTCTTGGTGACCCCCCCTTCTCTCTCGTTTCCTCTCCCCCTTCTCTCTTGGTGACCTCCCCCCCACCCCTCTCCCCCCCCACCCCTCTCCCCATCTCTCTTGGTGACCCCCCCCCCCTTCTCTCTTGGTGACCTCCCCCCCGCCCTTTTCTCTTGGTGACCTCCCCCCGCCCTTCTCTCTTGGTGACCTCCCCCCCGCCCTTCTCTCTTGGTGACCTCCCCCCCGCCCTTCTCTCTTGGTGACCTCCCCCCCCGCCCTTCTCTCTCGGTGACCTCCCCCCCCCCCCCCTTCTCTCTTGGTTCTCCCCCCCCCCCCCCCTTCTCTCTTGGTTCTCCCCCCCCCCCCCCCTTCTCTCTTGGTTCCCCCCCCCCTTTCTCTCTTGGTTCCCCCCCCCCCCTTCTCTCTTGGTTCCCACCCCCCCTTCTCTCTTGGTTCTCCCCCCCCATCTCTCTTGGTTCCCCCCCCCCCTTCTCTCTTGGTTCTCCCCCCCCCTTCTCTCTTGGTTCTCCCCCCCCCCCCCCCTCTCTTGGTTCTCCCCCCCCCCCCCTTCTCTCTTGGTTCCCCCCCCCCTTCTCTCTTGGTTCCCCCCCCCCCATCTCTCTTGGTTCCCCCCCCCCCTTCTCTCTTGGTTCTCCCCCCCCTTCTCTCTTGGTTCCCCCCCCCCCATCTCTCTTGGTTCCCCCCCCCCCTTCTCTCTTGGTTCTCCCCCCCCTTCTCTCTTGGTTCTCCCCCTCCCTTCTCTCTTGGTTCCCCCCCCCCTTCTCTCTTGGTTCTCCCCCCCCCTTCTCTCTTGGTTCTCCCCCTCCCTTCTCTCTTGGTTCTCCCCCCCCCCCCCTTCTCTCTTGGTTCTCCCCCCCCCCTTCTCTCTTGGTTCTCCCCCCCCCCTTCTCTCTTGGTGACCTCCCCCCCCGCCCTTCTCTCTTGGTGACCTCCCCCCCGCCCTTCTCTCTTGGTGACCTCCCCCCCCGCCCTTCTCTCTTGGTGACCTCCCCCCCGCCCTTCTCTCTTGGTGACCTCCCCCCCGCCCTTCTCTCTTGGTGACCTCCCCCCCGCACTTCTCTCTTGGTGAGCTCCCCCCCGCCCTTCTCTCTCGGTGTCCTCCCCCCCCCCCTTCTCTCTTGGTTCCCCCCCCCCCATCTCTCTTGGTTCCCCCCCCCCTTCTCTCTTGGTTCTCCCCCCCCTTCTCTCTTGGTTCCCCCCCCCCATCTCTCTTGGTTCCCCCCCCCCCTTCTCTCTTGGTTCTCCCCCCCCTTCTCTCTTGGTTCTCCCCCTCCCTTCTCTCTTGGTTCCCCCCCCCCTTCTCTCTTGGTTCTCCCCCCCCTTCTCTCTTGGTTCTCCCCCCCCCTTCTCTCTTGGTTCTCCCCCTCCCTTCTCTCTTGGTTCTCCCCCCCCCCCCCTTCTCTCTTGGTTCTCCCCCCCCCCTTCTCTCTTGGTTCTCCCCCCCCCCCTTCTCTCTTGGTGACCTCCCCCCCCGCCCTTCTCTCTTGGTGACCTCCCCCCCGCCCTTCTCTCTTGGTGACCTCCCCCCCCGCCCTTCTCTCTTGGTGACCTCCCCCCCGCCCTTCTCTCTTGGTGACCTCCCCCCCGCCCTTCTCTCTTGGTGACCTCCCCCCCGCACTTCTCTCTTGGTGAGCTCCCCCCCGCCCTTCTCTCTCGGTGTCCTCCCCCCCCCCCTTCTCTCTTGGTTCCCCCCCCCCCATCTCTCTTGGTTCCCCCCCCCCTTCTCTCTTGGTTCTCCCCCCCCTTCTCTCTTGGTTCCCCCCCCCATCTCTCTTGGTTCCCCCCCCCCCTTCTCTCTTGGTTCTCCCCCCCCTTCTCTCTTGGTTCTCCCCCTCCCTTCTCTCTTGGTTCCCCCCCCCCTTCTCTCTTGGTTCTCCCCCCCCTTCTCTCTTGGTTCCCCCCCCCCATCTCTCTTGGTTCCCCCCCCCCCTTCTCTCTTGGTTCTCCCCCCCCTTCTCTCTTGGTTCTCCCCCTCCCTTCTCTCTTGGTTCTCCCCCCCTTCTCTCTTGGTTCCCCCCCCCCATCTCTCTTGGTTCCCCCCCCCCCTTCTCTCTTGGTTCTCCCCCTCCCTTCTCTCTTGGTTCTCCCCCCCCCCCCTTCTCTCTTGGTTCTCCCCCCCCCCCTTCTCTCTTGGTTCTCCCCCCCCCCTTCTCTCTTGGTGACCTCCCCCCCCGCCCTTCTCTCTTGGTGACCTCCCCCCCGCCCTTCTCTCTCGGTGTCCTCCCCCCCGCCCTTCTCTCTTGGTTCTCTTCCCCCCCCCCCCCCCTTCTCTCTCGGTTCTCTTCCCCCCCCCCCCCCCTTCTCTCTCGGTTCTCCCCCCCCCCCCCCCTTCTCTCTTGGTTCTCCCCCCCCCCCCCCCTTCTCTCTTGGTTCTCCCCCCCCCCCCCTTCTCTCTTGGTTCCCCCCCCCCCCCTTCTCTCTTGGTTCTCCCCCCCCCCCTTCTCTCTTGGTTCTCCCCCCCCCCCCTTCTCTCTTGGTTCTCCCCCCCCCCCTTCTCTCTTGGTTCCCCCCCCCCTTCTCTCTTGGTTCCCCCCCCCCCCCCCTTCTCTCTTGGTTCCCCCCCCCCTTCTCTCTTGGTTCCCCCCCCCCCCATCTCTCTTGGTTCCCCCCCCCCCCATCTCTCTTGGTTCCCCCCCCCCCTTCTCTCTTGGTTCTCCCCCTCCCTTCTCTCTTGGTTCCCCCCCCCCCCCTTCTCTCTTGGTTCTCCCCCCCCTTCTCTCTTGGTTCTCCCCCCCCTTCTCTCTTGGTTCTCCCCCTCCCTTCTCTCTTGGTTCTCCCCCCCCCCCCCCCTTCTCTCTTGGTGACCTCCCCCCCCGCCCTTCTCTCTTGGTGACCCCCCACCCCCCCCTTCTCTCTTGGTGACCTCCCCCCCCCCCCCTCCCTTCCCCCATCTCTCTTGGTGACCCCCCCTTCTCTCTCGTTTCCTCTCCCCCTTCTCTCTTGGTGACCTCCCCCCCACCCCTCTCCCCCCCCACCCCTCTCCCCATCTCTCTTAGTGACCCCCCCCCCCCTTCTCTCTTGGTGACCTCCCCCCCGCCCTTTTCTCTTGGTGACCTCCCCCCGCCCTTCTCTCTTGGTGACCTCCCCCCCCGCCCTTCTCTCTTGGTGACCTCCCCCCCCCCCCCTTCTCTCTTGGTTCTCCCTCCCCCCCTTCTCTCTTGGTTCTCCCCCCCCTTCTCTCTTGGTTCTCCCCCCCCTTCTCTCTTGGTTCTCCCCCCCCCCCCCCCCTTCTCTCTTGGTGACCTCCCCCCCCGCCCTTCTCTCTTGGTGACCTCCTCCCCGCCCTTCTCTCTTGGTGACCTCCCCCCCCGCCCTTCTCTCTTGGTGACCTCCTCCCCGCCCTTCTCTCTTGGTGACCTCCTCCCCGCCCTTCTCTCTTGGTGACCTCCCCCCCGCCCTTCTCTCTTGGTGACCTCCCCCCCGCCCTTCTCTCTTGGTGACCTCCTCCCCGCCCTTCTCTGTTGGTGACCTCCCCCCCGCCCTTCTCTCTTGGTGACCTCCCCCCCCGCCCTTCTCTCTTGGTGACCTCCCCCCCTTTTCTCTTGGTTTCCCCCCCCCCCCTTCTCTCTTGGTTCCCCCCCCCCTTCTCTCTTGGTTTCCCCCCCCCCCCTTTTCTCTCTCTCGGTGACCCCCCCACCGTGGCCCCTGTTTCTGATCGCCCCCCCCCCCCCCCCAGTGAACACTTGTTGACTGTCTCTCTCCACTCCGTAGCCACCTACGCGGCCGCCGTGCTGTTTCGGATATCGGAAGACAAGCCACAGGATTATCGCAAGCGGCTGTCGGTTGAGTTGACCAGCACGCTCTTCAAGAACGATCCAGCGGCCTGGGACGCGGTACGTCCGCCTGATCACGTACGGGCGCGTGCTCCCTGAGGCAAGATTGAAGCCCAGGGTTTAAAGGGATGGTGGCGGCGTGGATCTGGCACTGATTGCGAGACAGAGTGGTGAACGGTTGTTACGGACCGGAAGGGAGGTGTACAGTGCTCCCACAGGGGTTGGTGTTGGGACTACCGCTCTTTCCGATCTTGATTAATGACTTGGATTAGGTATACGGAGCACAATTTCAAAGTTTACAGATGGCACAAAACTTGGAAATGTAGTGAACAGTGAGGAGCATAGTAACAGACTTCCGAAGGACAGAGAGAGGCTGGTGAAATGGGCAGACATGAAATTTAACGCAGAGAAATGTGAAGTGATGCATTTTGGTAGGAAGAATGAGAGGCAATATGAACTAAATGATGCAATTTTAAAGAGGGTGCAGGAACAGAGAGCTGAGGGTGTATGTGTACAAAAGGTGAGGGGAGAGTGACTGTTGTTAACATCAAGGCAGCATTTGAGCGAGTGTGGCATCAAGGAGCCCTAGTAAAATTGAAGTCAATGGGAATCGGGGAAAACTCTTCACTGGCTGGTGTCATACCGAGCACAAAGGAAGATGGTTGTGGTGGTTGGAGGTCAATCATCTCAGCCCCTGGACATCGCTGCATGAGCTCCTCAGGGCAGTGCCCTCGGCCCAACCATCTTCAGCTGCTTCATCAATGACCTTCCCTCCATCATAAGGTCAGAAGTGGGGATGTTCGCTGATGACTGCACAGTGTTCAGTTCCATTCGAAACTCCTCAGTTAATGGAGCAGTCCTTACCCACATGCAGCAAGACCTAGACAACATTCAGTCTTGGGCTCATAAGTGGCAAATAACATTTGTGCCACACAAGTGTCAGGCAATGACTATCTCCAATAAACGAGAGTCTAACTACCTCCCCTTAATATTCACTGGCATTACCATCGCTGAATCCCCCACCATCAACATCCTGGGGGATCACCATACACCAGAAACTTAACTGGACCAGCCACAAATACTGTGGCAACAAGAGCAGGTCAGAGGCTGGGTATTCTGTGGCGAGTGTCTCACCACCTGACTCCCCAAAGCCTTTCCACCATCTACAAGGCACAAGTCAGGAGTGTGATGGAATACTCTCCACTTGCCTGGATGAGTGCAGCTCCAATAACACTCAAGAAGCTCGACACTATCCAGGACAAAGCAGCCTCAATCCACCAGCTTCAATAATTCACTCCCTCCACCACCGGCGCACTGTGGCTGCAGTGTGCAGCATCTACAAGATGCACTGCAGCAACTCGCCAAGGCTTTGACAGCACCTCCCAAACCCGCAACCTCTACCACCTCGAAGAACAAGGGCAGTAGGTGCATGGGGACACCATCACCTCAAAGTTCTCCAACCATCCCGACTTGGAAATATAATCGACCGTTCCTTCATCATCGCTGGGTCAAAATCCTGGAACTGCCTCCCTAACAGCACTGTGGGACTGCAGCGGTTCTGGAAGGCGGCTCACCGTCACCTTGATGAATTGTGATAGAGGAAATAATGAGAAACTGGTAACCAGAGCACATGGATTTATGGTAACTGGCAAGAGCCAGAAGAAGAGATGAGAATTTTTTAATGCAGCGAGTTGTGATCTGGAGTGAGCTGCCTGAAAGGGCGGTGGAAGCATAGCAACATTCAACGGGAAATTGGATAAATAGAATCATAGAAGTTTATGGCACAGAAGGAGGCCATTTGGCCTATCGTGTCCACGCTGGCCAAAGAGCTACCCAGCTTATTCCTATTTTCCAGCTCTTGATCCATAGGCCCTGTAGGTTACGGCACTTCAAGGTGCACATCCAAGTATTTTTTAAATGTGGTGAGGGTTTCTGCCTCTACCACCCTTTCAGGCCGTGAGTTCCAGACACCCACACCCTCTGGGTGAAAAAGGTTCTCCTCAAATCCCCTCTAAACCTCCGACCAATTACTTTCCATCTTTGTCCCCTGGTTATTGACCCCTCTGCTAAGGGGAATATGTCCTTCCTATCCACTCTACCTAGGCCCTTCAATTTTATACACCTCAATTAAATCTACCCTCTGCCTCCTCTGTTCCACTGAAAACAACCCCTACCTATCCAATCTTTGCAAATACATGAAGGTGAAAAATGTGCAGGGCTATGGGGAATGGGCAGGGAGTGGGACTGATTGGATCGCTCTGTCACAGAGCCGGCACAGGCATGATAGGCCCAATGGCCCCCTCCTGTGCTGTATCATTCTATTCTCTTCCTGAACCCACTGATTCTGGGTGTCTATGTTCAAATGGTCGTTCTTCCTGCATGAGCCGAGCTGGGGGGGGGGGGATGGAAAACCAGTCTGGCAATACCTTACCCGATCGCACTCGCTCATTTGAAAGTAGAACGAACTTGGATTGATACAGTACCTTTCTCAATCTCAACAGTCCAAAAAAGCTTCACAGCCAATGAAGTACTTTGTGAAGTGCAGTCACTGTTGTAATGTAGGAAACACGGCAGCCAATTTACACACGGCAAGCTCCCACAAACAGCAATGTTTTAATAGCCAGATAATCTGTTTTGATGTTGATTGAGGGATAAATATCAGCCAGGTCACCGGGGAGAACTCCCCTGCTCTTTGAAATATTGCCATGGGATCTTTATGACCACCTGAGAGACCAGACGACGTCTCGGTTTAACATCTCTCCGAAAGACGGCCCCTCCGACAGTGCGGCGCTCCCTCAGCGCCGCCCCTCCGACAGTGCGGCGCTCCCTCAGCGCCGCCCCTCCGACAGTGCGGCGCTCCCTCAGCGCCGCCCCTCCGACAGTGCGGCGCTCCCTCAGCGCCGCCCCTCCGACAGTGCGGCGCTCCCTCAGCGCCGCCCCTCCGACAGTGCGGCGCTCCCTCAGCGCCGCCCCTCCGACAGTGCGGCGCTCCCTCAGCGCCGCCCCTCCGACAGTGCGGCGCTCCCTCAGCGCCGCCCCTCCGACAGTGCGGCGCTCCCTCAGCGCCGCCCCTCCGACAGTGCGGCGCTCCCTCAGCGCTACACTAGGAGTGCCAGCCGAGGTTATGTGCTTCAGTCTCTGGAGTGGGGGCTTGAACCCACAACCTTCTGACTCTGGCAAGAGTCCGACCCACTGAGCCACGGCTGACATTTGATGGGGCAGTAACTGGTGTCCTGCTGTGTAATGAGAGTTGAGCTTTCTGGAGGGGGGTTTAACGATGTGCTGAAGAGGGGGCATGGGGGTTCTCTCAAGGCTGAACAAAAGAGGGACAATTGTGAGTAAACGTCCCTCCATGGGATAGTCTGGCATTTCGTCCGCTCTCCAAACTTGTCCCAAGTCAGCAGCGCTGGTGGGAGTGGGTGCCCTACGTGTGTCGGGGGAGAGGGCATCAAGAAGGGACGAGGGGAGTTGGCGAGGAGGCATTCCTACTGCGTTCCTTCTAACACTTTGTTCTTTACCTTCACTAGGCTGAGCGATTGATGGCTGCAGATGCTTACCATGATGGTAAGTGTGACACTAGCTCACATGCAGTGAGACCCGCTGTTTACTGGCGGGGGGCGCGGGGGGAGGGGAGTGCAGAGATGCTCTGGGAACCACATCAACCCTGTGGGAGTCTGGTCCTTGCACTCGATCTGCTGACTGCTCTCAGCGCGCAAATGACTGGACTGCAGGGGTTCTGGGCCAAGAGATTTGAGCAGATTGTTGGTTCCTAAAAAAGATGGAGATTGAACGACCCTGGGACACGTTGGAGGCAGTCACAGGAGTCCTGACTGGGAGGGAGGTGAGGTTCCCCAAGTTAACTGTTGTTGGTTTGGCTCCGTTAGGGATTCTGATTGCACCTTTTAATGCAAGACTTAATTAAAAAGTATTTTCTCTCTGTTTGCTGAGGTAGAATCCAACAGGAATTACGTTGGTTATGAGAACACCGAGGGTGAGCAGGAGCAGGAGCTGATAAATGCTGTGGAGCTGGACGGGCATTACCCAGTGAACATGTTGCCCGTTGAGCAACTGAGCCAATACAGATCCTAGGCTTCACCCGGCATTCCGCAAGGTACGCACCAGGCTGCTCCCCTGGAGAGCCGGCAATTGGGCAAATTGTCAAACCTCCATGGGGAGGGAGGAAGAGGCGGGAGGGAGGGAGGGAGGAAGAAGAGACCGGGGGGGAGGGATGGAGGGAGGAGAGAGGGAGAGGCGGGGGAGGGAGAGGCGGGGGTGGAGAGGGAGAGATGTGGGGGAGGGGGTGGAGAGGGAGAGATGTGGGGGAGGGAGATATGGGGAGGCTAAACACCAGAATGACAGACTTGCATTTCTATAGCGCCTTTCACAACTTCAGGATGTCCCAAAGTGCTTTACAACCAGTGAAGTACTCTTGAAATGCAGGCACAGTTGTAATGTAGGAAACATGTCAGCCAATTTGTGCACAGCAAGTTGCCACAAACAGCGATAATGACTAGCTAGTCTGGTTTTAGTGATGTTGGTTGAGAGATAAATATTGGCCAGGAAGAGAGCACTCGCCTGCTATTCAAATAATGCCATGGGATCTTTTATGTCCACCTGAGCGGGTAGACGGGACCTCTGTTTTACGTCTCATCCAAAAGACGGCCCCTTCGACCGTGCGGCCCCTCCCTCAGCGCCGGCCCCTCCCTCAGCGTCGCCCAGTGTCCGCCCGGATTTTTGTGCCTCAGTCTCGAGTGGGATTTGAACCCACAACCTTCTACGGCGAGTGCGTGACCCACTGAGCCACGGCTGATGCCGCTCTACACACATTCTCTCTACTTTTGGAGACCAGCCCTATTCTTCTCTGCCCCTGGCCTGTGTTGAGTCGAGGGTTACAGTTTGCCTGTAAGACTCTAGGTTAGGGGGGAAGGTGCAACCAGCCGATGCTCGTGCTCTCCCGTTGCTGTGCGGCGACATCCATGAGGGCAGGGTCGGTCGTGGCCGCGAAGCTCTCTATATTTCAATAACTTGGGCGCACCCTTGGGGGGGGGGGGGGGGGGTGGTGCGGCAGGTTATGGTGAGACACACGCGGGTATTGGTACCCCTCCTCAGAACCTGTACCCCAGAAAGAGTCGGTGCTTTCAGGGATAGAGGGGGAGACAACTGGAAAGTGCAGTAAGAGGGAGGGAAATGTTACCCCTGCTCTGTGAGCAGATGCAGGGTTCTGCAGCTGAAAGCTTCTTTGCGCTCTGCTGCTCAATCTGAAGATGACTGGTGTGATGAGTAAACAGCCGGGAGGCGAGAATTGGCACTAATGGACGAGAGTTTTTTTTTTCCCTGAATGACTTTGTTCTGTTGCTTTGCCGATTGTGACTTTGATCTTTTCTCTCTGCAGCCTTGAAGAGCAGATGAGGTTGAGGAGCGATGGGCAAGACTGCTTTTAACAGAATGTGTGTGTGTGTATGTGTGGCAGAGATTTGGATGTTGGAGAACAGAAGCCGAACGCATTATCCCAAACCTTTCAGCGTGGGACTAATTGAGGAAATTTTGGTGTCAGAGATGATTTGAGTGAGCGAGCTCCAATCTGTCTAAAGGTTTTAGTTCTATTTAAGCAGCTTCTCTAATATGGGCTTCACATTTTTAAATAGAAAAATTAATCTTTCCATGGAAAACCCCTTTTCTGAGCTTCATGTTCAAAGCTGCATTTTACCAAAGGATTTTTTTTAACCAGTTTCATTCTAGTTTTAGAATATTATGGGGCACATTTACTTAATGTTTCGACTCGGTTTCTAGATAGCACAAATAACTGAGTGTGGGTGGAGACAGCGCATTGTGTAACTGGTGAGGTTTGAACTGTTCCCTCCTGGTCCCTGAGGCCTCTGCTCACGGCAGCAAAACTAAACCTTCATTCTCACTCGCACTTACACTCGCCTCGCCGATTCTTTGCCGACTGGAGCGATTGTTCTCCCGGGGGAGTGAGAATTAATAAATGATGATCAGAAAGGTTTTTCTTGTTGAATCAATTAACTTCAAATTAGCAGAGGGATCCGGGCGGCTTTCATTTTTAAAATGAGCCGCGGATCGGAATGGGGCCGAGATTTGAATAAAACTGAACTGCAGGCCAATGGAGGGAGTCCAATCGGCGGGGGTGGGGGAGAGACTGGGAGACGGGGACAATCTGTCTGCGGTTTGATCTGCAGTTGACTCATGGCCACGGGTCCTCCCGAGGTGTGCGTAAGCGAGGCAGTGTAGAAGGGGTTAATGTATTGACGCAGTGTCTATCCGATTTATTGATCTTTATATTAATGGTGGCTGGTGTTTTGTGCGGTTTTCTGCTGTAACCATTTTAAACAGCTTGGCAGACTAATTGCTGTTTCCTGAAATTGTAAAGAGTATGGTGATGCAGGTCATTCATACACAGCATGGTTTCAATAAACCACCTTTGATAACATGTAAGTTTTTGTAAAAAGCAAATTAAAAGCAATATACCACATTGTTTTGGCTTCTGACTTTTTTTAAGAAATGTCACAAAGAACTTGAACATGAAACAGAGAAAATGACAACTAGGTTGACAGCCCATGTCGTCGTCGTCGTCGTCGTCATCATCATCGGCGGTCCCTCGAAGTGCGGATGATTTGCTTCCACGCCAAAAAAGGATAAATCCACAGGTGTTTCAATGAAGGACCTAATAATCCAGTTCCTGAACTACATCCTGAAGGGTGGAAGATACCTGTGCGTGGATTTTCTTAGTGTAGTGGCTGTTGCACACCAGCCACCACACGGGCTTGACAGAGCTAGGCCTTTATCCACTGGCAAGGATTAACCAAGATGACTAGAGACCAGCTCTGCTGCACGGGCCTAGTGCGCTCACATATTGCAGTATGGGCTGACCCGTGCTGCCCCAGGGCCCTCTCCTCTCCTCCCCGAACTCGCGGCTCTCCTGGGCCCCAAATGCGTCCCTCTACAGTCTCGCCGTTCCTGCTGAATCTGCCCAAGCTCCAATCAGTAATCTGGACATTGATGACGTCACTCTTCGCTGCCGTAGCCCTCCTGCACCAGCTCGCGCCGTACCTTGAAGTGGTACACCATCACGCTGCCCAGGGCAGCTTCTTTTTATGGCCCCGACCTGCTGCTGATGGTCTCTCGCAGGTCGGGGCTGCCATGCTGCCCACTCATTGAATCCCCTCCCACAGCCCATGGACACTCTCCCCACCCATTGAATCTCCAACGGGAAGGATCTGTATAAATAATCCTCGATCTCCAAAGATAATCAAGCAGATCTCTCTAGGAAGAGGTGGAGGTCTTTCAGCCCCTTGAACCTGTTCCCCAATTCGATTGGATCATGGCTGATCTGTATCTGAGCTCCATTTACCTGCCTTGGCTCCATATTCCTTGACGCCCTCGCCTAAAAAAAAAATGGAGCTATCTCGGTCTTGAAAGTTCCAATTGATCCCAAATATCCAAACTTGCACTCCCCTTAGCGTAGAAAAAAGATCAGAGCTTCTGTACCTGCCCCTCATCCAGCTGAGGAAATGAGGCTTGCTCAAATAATTTCTCCATTTCGGAGTCCGTCGCGGAGCGTACTGCCCCCTGCCCCCCCACCCCCTCCCGGCCACTGGATGAACTGAAACTGGGAAGGAATGTAATCTGTGGAGGCAGGAAATCTCACTAATCGCTTAGTCATTGCAACATTCCTGCAGTCAGAGGGGGCAAAGTTCAAGTTTAATGGTGACTCCCTAGTAAACAGGATTTAGTTTGTAGATATTCAGTGAGCAAGGTTGCTGACTCTGCCTGTGATGCACAGAAAGGCGAGGGTCTGAACCAGAGCAGGAGCCTGTAACTCGCTCTGAGGCTGATCTACAAAACCACAAGATTCCAGCCAGCCAGAGTGTCTCTATTGTTTTCATCTTTTGCTTGAGGTGTCCAACCAATGTGTTTTTCTCCGGCTGTGGGAGCTGGGGAGGGGGTCGTCGGCTGGATTTGATGCTGCACATTAAGTGAAACCACTGAGATCATTTCAGCTCTTCAAACTCGGCATTGCCCAAACAATCGCTGCCCCGCACTGGGCCGAACCTGTGCTCCAGTGCGCTCAGTAATTGCCCCCTGAGGCAAGGGGCTCACTCAGTAATCTAACTTCCCCTCGTCTGTGCACAGAGCTGGGTCTTTTGTGTTGCCGGCGTGCACTGTTTGATCAGGATTGCACTCAGCAATCTTGTGTTCTTCCTCTCAGGAGTCGGGGTGGGGGTGGGGAGAGTTGGGCTGGGGGGGGGGGAAGGGGAGAGTCGGGGTGAGGGTGGGGAGAGTCGGGCTGGGAGGGGGTGGGGACATTCGGGCTGGGAAGGGGGTGTGAGTTGGGTGGGGGCTGTGGGGGGTGTGAGTTGGGACGGGGGCTGTGGGGAGGTGAGTTGGAAAGGGGGCTGTGGGGGGGTGAGTTGGGAAGGGGGGGAGTGGAGGTGGGAAGGGGGGGAGTGGAGGTGGGAAGGGGGGGAGTGGGGTGGAGTTGGATGGGTGGGGGAGAAGAGAGTTGGGAAGGAAGGGGTGGGTGGGGGAGAAGAGAGTTGGGAAGGAAGGGGTGGGTGGGGGAGAAGAGAGTTGGGAAGGAAGGGGTGGGTGGGGGAGAAGAGAGTTGGGAAGGAAGGGGTGGGTGGGGGAGAAGAGAGTTGGGAAGGAAGGGGTGGGTGGGGGAGAAGAGAGTTGGGAAGGAAGGGGTGGGTGGGGGAGAAGAGAGTTGGGAAGGAAGGGGTGGGTGGGGGAGAAGAGAGTTGGGAAGGAAGGGGTGGGTGGGGGAGAAGAGAGTTGGGAAGGAAGGGGTGGGTGGGGGAGAAGAGAGTTGGGAAGGAAGGGGTGGGTGGGGGAGAAGAGAGTTGGGAAGGAAGGGGTGGGTGGGGGAGAAGAGAGTTGGGAAGGAAGGGGTGGGTGGGGGAGAAGAGAGTTGGGAAGGAAGGGGTGGGTGGGGGAGAAGAGAGTTGGGAAGGAAGGGGTGGGTGGGGGAGAAGAGAGTTGGGAAGGAAGGGGTGGGTGGGGGAGAAGAGAGTTGGGAAGGAAGGGGTGGGTGGGGGAGAAGAGAGTTGGGAAGGAAGGGGTGGGTGGGGGAGAAGAGAGTTGGGAAGGAAGGGGTGGGTGGGGGAGAAGAGAGTTGGGAAGGAAGGGGTGGGTGGGGGAGAAGAGAGTTGGGAAGGAAGGGGTGGGTGGGGGAGAAGAGAGTTGGGAAGGAAGGGGTGGGTGGGGGAGAAGAGAGTTGGGAAGGAAGGGGTGGGTGGGGGAGAAGAGAGTTGGGAAGGAAGGGGTGGGTGGGGGAGAAGAGAGTTGGGAAGGAAGGGGTGGGTGGGGGAGAAGAGAGTTGGGAAGGAAGGGGTGGGGGGGGAGAAGAGAGTTGGGAAGGAAGGGGTGGGTGGGGGAGAAGAGAGTTGGGAAGGAAGGGGTGGGTGGGGGAGAAGAGTTGGGAAGGAAGGGGTGGGTGGGGGAGAAGAGAGTTGGGAAGGAAGGGGTGGGTGGGGGAGAAGAGAGTTGGGAAGAAGAAGGGGTGGGTGGGGGGAGAAGAGAGTTGGGAAGGAAGGGGTGGGTGGGGGAGAAGAGAGTTGGGAAGGAAGGGGGGGTGGGGGAGCCGAGCGTTGGGCAGGACGGGTGGGGTGGGGAGCCGCGAGTTGGGGGTTGGGAAGGAAGGGGTGGGTGGGGGAGAAGAGAGTTGGGAAGGAAGGGGTGGGTGGGGGAGAAGAGAGTTGGGAAGGAAGGGGTGGGTGGGGGAGAAGAGAGTTGGGAAGGAAGGGGTGGGTGGGGGAGAAGAGAGTTGGGAAGGAAGGGGTGGGTGGGGGAGAAGAGAGTTGGGAAGGAAGGGGTGGGTGGGGGAGAAGAGAGTTGGGAAGGAAGGGGTGGGTGGGGGAGAAGAGAGTTGGGAAGGAAGGGGTGGGTGGGGGAGAAGAGAGTTGGGAAGGAAGGGGTGGGTGGGGGAGAAGAGAGTTGGGAAGGAAGGGGTGGGTGGGGGAGAAGAGAGTTGGGAAGGAAGGGGTGGGTGGGGGAGAAGAGAGTTGGGAAGGAAGGGGTGGGTGGGGGAGAAGAGAGTTGGGAAGGAAGGGGTGGGTGGGGGAGAAGAGAGTTGGGAAGGAAGGGGTGGGTGGGGGAGAAGAGAGTTGGGAAGGAAGGGGTGGGTGGGGGAGAAGAGAGTTGGGAAGGAAGGGGTGGGTGGGGGAGAAGAGAGTTGGGAAGGAAGGGGTGGGTGGGGGAGAAGAGAGTTGGGAAGGAAGGGGTGGGTGGGGGAGAAGAGAGTTGGGAAGGAAGGGGTGGGTGGGGGAGAAGAGAGTTGGGAAGGAAGGGGTGGGTGGGGGAGAAGAGAGTTGGGAAGGAAGGGGTGGGTGGGGGAGAAGAGAGTTGGGAAGGAAGGGGTGGGTGGGGGAGAAGAGAGTTGGGAAGGAAGAGTTGGGGATAGGAGGTGGGGTGAGTTGGGAAGTGGGAGTGAGTTGGCAAGGGGAGGTGGGGGTGGGGTGAGTTGGGAAGTGGGAGTGAGTTGGCAAGGGGAGGTGGAAGTGGGAGTGAGTTGGCAAGGGGAGGTGGGGGTGGGGTGAGTTGGGAAGGGGTGGTGGGGGTGAGTTGGGAATGGGGGGGTGGGGTGAGTTGGGAATGGGGTTGAGGGTGAGTTGGGAAGATGGGGGTGGGGGTGAGTTGGGAATGGGGTTGAGGGTGAGTTGGGAATGGGGGTGGGGGTGAGTTGGGAAGGGGGGCTTGAGGGGGGTGAGTTGGGAAGGGGGGCTTGAGGGGGGTGAGTTGGGAAGGGGGGCTTGAGGGGGGTGAGTAGGGAAGGGGGGTGAGTTGGGAGGGGGGTGAGTTGGGAAGCGGGGTGAGTTGGGAGGGTGGTGAGTTGGGAAGGGGGGGTGGAGTTGGGAAGGGGGGGTGGAGGGGTGGAGTTGGGAAGGGGGGCTTGGGAGGTGGAGTTGTGAAGGAGGGCTTGGGGTGGTGAATTGGGAAGGGGGGGCTTGGGGGTGGAGTTCGGAAGGGGGGCTTGGGGGGTGAGTTGGGAAGGGGGGCTTGGGGGGTGAGTTGGGAAGGGGGGCTTGGGGGGTGAGTTGGGAAGGGGGGCTTGGAGGGTGGAGTTGGGAAGGGATTGGGGTGTGAGTTGGGAAGGGGGGCTTTGGGGGATGAGTTGGGGG